>NW_022196893.1:33224453-33233164 GCF_008632895.1 Mastomys coucha
GCCTCACATAGCATGATGTCATATCCTTTTTATAAATCTCTGAATAAAATTTGCTCATATCTTCTTGAGAACTTTGGCGTCTATGTTTTTGAGGGATATGAACATGTTTGGGTTTTTTTGTTTTGTTTTTGTTTTTTGTTGTTGTTTTGGGTTTCTTTTTTGTTTGTTTTGGTTTTTTGGTTTTTTTTTTTTTTTTAACAACATCTTGGCATGGTTCCTTCAAACAAGTTGGAAGGTATTGATTTTTTCTGTCTTCTGGAAAAGTTTGTGTGGAATTGGTGTCATCTTGTCTTAGTCCTACATGTGCTTGTGTGCAAATCCAGCTCAGCTGTGAACCTTCCCAGTCCACACAATACTGTCTAGTAAAAACAATGAGGAGCACACGGCTGCATACGGTGAAGGCACAGATGAAGAAGGCACAGGCCAGCGGTGAGCAGACAGTTCTCGGTGAAGGCACAGATGAAGAGGGCACAGGCCCTAAGCAGTGAGCAGACAGTTCTCGGTGAAGGCACAGATGAAGAGGGCACAGGCCAGTGGTGAAGGCACAGATGAAGAGGGCACAGGCCAGCGGTGAAGGCACAGATGAAGAGGGCACAGGCCAGCGGTGAAGGCACAGATGAAGAGGGCACAGGCCCTAAGCAGTGAGCACACAGTTCTCGCTTCCTAACAGCCCTGTAAAGTAATACCACTTTATTGTTTTATAAATGTGTAAACCCACACTCTGAATTGTTAAATTGTTAAAATGTACCAGCAGTCTTACATTCCTTCATCCAATCTTATCATTTTTACTAAGTGCCTACTGAATTTCAAAGAACCAGAAAATGAGCCTTCAACAGAATGCAGTCCCCAGCCACAGCCTCAGGCGCACCTAGACTTGTTAACCCTGTGCATTTCCAGGATCCTCCCAACTGCTCAGGGAGCTGCAAGTAAAAGTGTGTTTGAAGTAGGCTTCCAAATTACTCTAATAAACACAGCAGGTCGGTCCCAATGTAGCCACCTTGCTAACTGCATCCATGCTTACCTACATGGTGAACTTCCTGTCGGAGTTCAGCCTTCATCTCTGAGCAGCCAAACACAGCCACTCGCCTCCATCATGGTGTGAGACATTTAGCTAAGTAGAATAAGAAGAACTTGGAGGGTCCCATGTTCACACCCATGCTCACACTCATGCTCACACCTTTGCTCACACCCATGCTTACACTCACGCTCATGCCCGTACTCACACCCATGCCCACACTCATTCTCACACCTATGTTCACATCCATGCTCACACTCATGCTCACACCATTGCTCATATTCATGCCCACCCATGTTCACACCCACATTCACACCCATGCTCATACCCATACTCACACTCTTGCTCACACCCCACTCATACTCATAATCACACCCTTGCTCACACTCAAGATCGCACCCTTACTCACACCCTTGCTCACGCTCATGTTCATACCTATTTTCATGCCCATACTCATACCCATGTTTACACCCACGCTTGCTCACACCCATGCTCACACTTATGTTTACACTCATGCTCAGACAGCTCTTCAGCCTCCTCACCAATTGTGGGTCCTAAGCCACGATCTCTGGGGAAATGGAGGACTCATAGACTATGTTCTTGCATTCGGAGCTCCCTTAATGATAGAGAAATACAGATTGAGAGGAAAGCAATCCTCCTGATGTCACACAAGTATACCTCACTCCCAGCGTGAAGCTCTCCCCATTTCACAGCTGAGTGTTCAACCTCAGTGAGCCTCCTGGAGGGGTCTGGCAGGAAGGAAAGTTTGTGAATGAAAAAGGAAATGAGGTGCCTGGTGTGCTGACACAGGGCTGCTAGCCTGCACAAACAGGAGCAGATTTTTCTGAAGATGCCATTCAGGTGTTCTGTCTCAGCCTGGCCAGAGAGAGAACACTCATAGGGACATAGATCTGTCCTGTGCTGGGATGAGTGTATTCTGCTCTGAGAACTCAGTTGCCACAAACTTGGTGTCTATCCAGGGCTCAGCTAGTTTACCCTGAGCAAAGCTGGGGAGGGCATTCTGTGGGAACTGCTTCCCAGGAAGAGCACTTCTGCCTAGAAAGAAATTTTCTATAAATTTCCCAGCTTGCCACCCAGCAAGGCCATGGTCCCCAATCTGGAAAATCCTTTCTGAGAATGTTGTACCAACCCTGACTCCAGGACCATCCCCTGCCCTCTTCCAGCACAGGAAAACCTCCTGAGCGCCCCAGACACCCCTTCCTCAGAGGCTCATCCCTCCCCCAGGAACCCCACTTTTATCATTCCAAATGCCCTTTCTCTTTGGGCCCCACTTCTGCAAAAGCTTGACATCCAATAAACATTACACAATATCAATTGCAAATGAAGTTTATTAAGCAGAGACCCAGACCACAGCACTCAGAAAGCAGAGTCCACTCAAAAGGTTATGTACAAAAGAGCATAGTTCCCTAGACCACTGTTGGGGGTGGAATAGGGAGGCTACCCTGGGGTCCTCAGCACATCACCATCTGGGAGGGATGCCAGGTGGACAATGCGAGAGGTCAGGAATGGGACATGGCTTTCAGACACACTTGGACAATGCAGATTCTTTCCCAGAACACAATGAATATCTCTGGCTCTAATTGTTAGGAGACATCTTTTATCACCCCCCTCTCAAAAAAAATCACATCAGGTAGATTACAAATACTGGAGTTGATCAGAGTTAGAGATACAGAGATACAGCTGACATTCTGGAATTGAAGAGTAGAGAGAAGACCCATCTCTATCTAAAGGAGAAGGTCACACCAGAGCCACAACCTTCCCCTGACCCAGAACCGCCCCTTTCAGAGCCAGACACTGCCCCACCAGAGCTGGAGCCTCCTCCAGAGCTGTATCCTGCCCCACCAGAGCTGGAGCCCCCTCTGGAGCCTCCTCTAGAACTGTATCCTCCTCCTCCAGAGCCTCCTCCAGAACTGTATCCTCCTCCTCCAGAGCTGGAGCCTCCTCCAGAGCCTCCTCTAGAACTGTATCCTCCTCCTCCAGAGCTGGAGCCTCCTCCAGAGCCTCCTCTAGAACTGTATCCTCCCCCACCAGAGCTGGAGCCTCCTCTAGAGCCTCCTCCTCCAGATCCTCCCCTGGAGCCTCCTCCAGATCCAGATCCTCTGAAGCCAGACCTTCTGCCTCCAGAGCCATAGGTGCTTCCTCCTCCTGATCGTCCTCCATAAGATCCTCTTCCTCCTGAACTTTGACCTCCAGAGCCAAAGCCAGCCTTAGATGCCACAGATGAGGAGATGGTGCTGCTTGTCACGGCTGTAGGAGAGACAGCATTAACCCAGGAGTTCTGACCACCTCTACCTTCCACTGCCCCGAAAGACAGGTGAATGCCCCTCTACGTACACACAGACACATTGTCGCTGAAGTCTCCAGACATCCTGTCAGAGAAAGAAGGAAAAGGATTTGTGAGTAGGCATTTAGATTCGGCATTGGATGGACAAACTTCCACCTATGGACGTTCAGTTTAGATACTTCAGTCAGCCACAACTTCTATGCTGACAGATGACAGATGATAACAGAGGTGGTGACAGACCCCACACTTATCTACAGCCTGAATCTCAGTCCATCCTGAGGTCTTGCTCCAATCAAAACAAACACTTGCACTGTAGATCCAAAATGGCTGAAAAACCAAGTAGTTTCCGACTGCCTACCCCAGTTTGTGCTTACAGCTCAGAGAATCTGCTATCCAGAGTCTGTGTCACACCCAACATTTCAAAACAAGTCCACACCGTGAACATTCCGCAGAAAGAACTGCTGTCAAGCTGCCTACCTTTCCTGCGTTCCCTGCCTCCTGTTTCCACTGAAGGTTTGGCTGTTCCAACCCAGATTACAGTGCCTGCCAGCTCCTTCATGCTCACAGGAGACACTACCTCTCAGACAAGCATGTAGCAGTCACTTGGAAAAGGTAGTTCCTTTGTCATACTGGCTGCTGATGTCCAGGGCTTCTGATGCCTGGGGATTCTGATACCCAGGGATGCTAATGCCCAGGGATGCTGATAACCAGGGATGCTGATACCCAGGGATGCTAATGCTCAGGGATGCTAATGCCCAGGAATGCTGATAACCGGGGATGTTGATACCCAGGGATGCCGATGCCCAGGGATTCTAATACCTGGGGATGCTAGTGCCCAGGGATGCCAATACCCAGGGCTGCCAATGCCCAGGGCTGCTAATGCCCAGAGATGCTGACACCAAGGGTGTTTCCCCTTTCAATGGCTTCAGCCACCTTAAGTCCCTAAGGATGCTGGTGATAAAGCAAGCAAAGTTCTCTCCTTAAAGTAGTCAAATGATTCTTTTGTCCTTCTAGAAACCTTAAAAGGACAAAGCTTGTTCCTCTGACACATTTGATACCACAACCCCATTCTGGATTATACTGTGGTGAGGAGAGAAGCTAGTCACCCTACAGACTTAGAGACAAACCCTTCACCCTGTCTACCTGTGTTCATGTCGTTTTGTGACTCTTAAGATCAGGATGCTTAAGTGTCTGGTAACAGGCCCTGCCTATCATTCTATACCACTTAGAGAACAATGCTGCTGCTTTCATCCTGAAAGTCTGCTTGGAGAAGCCTATTGACACCCACCTCACTAAGTCCGAGGCCCTGCCTAGAGAGCGTAGACCCTGATACCCTCCCCAGCAGTGCCCCTCACCTGCACTCCTCTCCCTCCAGTAGCTTGCGGTAGGTGGCAATCTCCACATCCAGGGCCAGCTTGGTGTTCATGAGCTCCTGGTAGTCCCTCAGCAGCCGGGCCAGGTTCTCCCGGCACTGCTGCATGGCCTCCTCCAGGTCAGTGAGCTTGCCTCTGGCATCTTTGATGGCATGCTCCCCACGCTGCTCTGCATCTGCAATGGAGTCTTGTACACCCTTACACTGCAAGGAAAGAAGAGAAGGCTCCATTTGTACAGAGTGGGGTCAGGCTGCTGGGTGGCATGGGGGACAGGACACTGGGCACAGGAAGCCAGAATCACTGGCCCTGGAAGTCTCAGATACTCCTCTTCCCCTTTGGAGCTAATAGATGTTGCAGACAGCTGTGCCCTGAATTACAGCTGCCATCCCTCAGCTATCTCCCTCCTGCATGCCCTTGACTGGACCCATAGGCTTTCTCTGCAATGCCCTTGACCCTCCCAACAGAGGTAGCTCTGCTACCTATTCAGTAGACTGCATCCCTAGCAATCAGCTCCAAGGACAAGGTCCAGCTTGCACCAGCCCATTCACTGCCCTTCTGTGAACATAGTCATCACAGCTGTCTAGGGGATGCACTATGCAGGAACAGGAAGCTGTATCTACAATCACCACAAGCCAAACCAAACCAGATTTTGCTTTATTTGCCGTTGCTCCCTTTAAGTCAAAGGATTCTTTCCCTTCCCTGATATTCACTTCAGAACATTTCCTGAACTACTCTAAAAGTCTAAAAGCATTGTTCTGGAGAACACTGGGATTGATGTGAACTAGATTAGAACTTCTCAGAGGGACAGAGATCCTGACCCTCTTACTATCCCCTGTGCTCAGAAAGAGAGAGCGTGCATGAGAAGGAGAGGGAGGCAGAGAGAGAGGGAGAGAGAGGTGGAGGGAGAGGGAGAGAGGGAGAGGGAGAGGGAGAGGGAGAGGGAAGGAGAGGGAGGTGGAGGGAGAGGGAGGTGGACGGAGAGGGAGGTGGACGGAGAGGGAGAAAGAGAAGGAGGCGGAGAGAGAGGGAGAGGGAGGGAGAGGGAGAGGGGGAGGGAAAGAGAGAGAGAGAGAGAGAGAGAGAGAGCCCCACCTGCTTCTTCACATGTGATATCTCCCCTTGCAGCCTCTGGATTGTGCGGTTCAACTCGCTGATCTCCATCTTGATCTCTTTCAAGCTGTCCCCGTGTTTCACAGCAGTGACTTGGAGTTCTTCATACTGATGAGGAAAAAGGAAGACAGTTCACAGGGAAGTCCATCTGAGGAAGGCTTAGCCTGAGCTAAAGAAGGCTGGTGACAGGCAAGAATGGTCAGCCAACCTGACAGTGACATCTGTATTCATGGCAGATGAGAAAGCATCGCACATGGCCCAAAGAATTTAGTTGCTACCTTCTGCCCTGCTTTAGCAATGATGCTCAACTTCCATTAGACAGACACTCCAATACCCTTCCTGGATGTGACCCAGCTAGTGAAGTCAGCCATGGCTCCCTGTGTCCCCGGGACTTGCCTTGCTGTGGTACAGCTCCTCTGACTCAGCCTTGCTCTTATGGGCGATCATCTCGTATTGACTCTGAACCTCAGCAATGATGCTGTCCAGGTCAAGGTTCCGGTTGTTGTCCATGGACAAGATGACATTGGTGTCGGTGACATTCTGCTGTAGCTGGGACAGTTCCTACAATACATAGACGATTGGCCATCATGTTCTGTTCATAGCCACAGAGAGTGAAAGGCCTCCTATCCTTGGCATGGTGGAAATGAAAACTTTCAGACTAAGCATGCCCTGGGTGTGAAAAGTGGTGTCACCACAGGGCTATCGTCAGGATGGCAACGGTGACAGAAAGGTGTTTATGAGCATTCTAATAAAATGTCTTTGCCACCATGCCAGTAGATTCTAGAAAGAAACAGCCCATGGCAGTTTCTTTCTCAAAGTTTCCTTCCTGTCTCAGAAGTGGGCTGGGAAGGGAGCAGGAGGCGTCACACATTTTAACCTCTGGAATGCAATGAACACAGTGAAGGTCTCTTCCAAATGGATCTGGGCATGCAGGGGATGGAGGAAAGAGATGTTGACCTGGAATTTCCAAACTAGAAGAAATTTCTCTCCCCCAACCCTGCTCTAGGAAAGGCCTTGTGGGTCTGCGGTGGTTGTGCTGCATTGAAATCAGCAAGTCAACAAACCCTGCTACAGCAGACATTTCAACATTGGAAAGGGCTTTTCTTTAGTAGGAAGTAAGGGTCTGTGGGAACAGCATCCTTTACCGCGTCGTAGAGTGTTCTCAGGAAATTGACTTCCTGTGTCAGTATGTCCACCCTGGCCTGCAGCTCTGTCTTGTCCATGTAGCAACTGTCCACATCCTGCAAAGAAGGATATGGCCCACCATGAATGGCCACCTGAGTGGGTTCCAGCTTCTCTCAGATGCCTTCACCCTGTGCCTGCTGGTTAACTACCCTCTGATATCCCAGTACTTCCAGATGAACTGTTATCTCCACAGAGCTTCATTTAGCATAGGCATCTCTGTAGACAGATCCACGCCCAGATCTACCATTCACACACTCCACCATCATGAGAGCTAACAATGGACGGAACACTACCAACGAGTCTCCCTCCCTCTTAGAACATTTTGAATTCCCCTAAGCAGTGAGATGGTTTCTATGCCCTCCCTTCCATCTACTTCACACCTCCCGTCCTACCTGCCCATCCAGACTCTCCTGAACTCACATGGATTGTTCTCTAAAACCCTTGCAGGACCTAGGCTAGCACTTTGTGACTTTCTAGCTCAATCCTTGATGGGCTAGAAACTCATTCCTAAGCAGGCATTCTAATGAGCTCTATTCCTCCTGTGCTTTTAAGAAAAGTAAAGTGCCTTGTTTTTTTCTTTTGGCATTTTTTTCATAACAGTCTTTAAATTGATTACTGATGAGGGCGCTCTCCCAAACACAGTAAGCAAATTGGAACATCACCTATGGAAGTTAGAACACAGAGGCCCTGTTCTTCTCAGGAGAGCCAGCTCCTGACATGCCCCTAACCTAACTCTGGCTGTGCACCCTCACAGTGATTTCTTAGCCACCTCTCTAGACACAGTAAGATGTGGAGCATTCCTATCCCCTGCCACCGAGGCCAGGGCAGTCTCTCACTCACCTTTTTAATGGTCACAAAATCATTCTCTGCAGACGTGCGCTTGTTGATCTCATCCTCATACCTGTTGAGTCCCCAAAAGACAACCGCAGTTAGGCTTGATCCAGTTGGCCAGGTTTTTTTTTTCTTTCCCTTTTTCTACTAAAAAAATTAAACTCTCTTTAAATGCCCAGATTGAAAATATAAAAATCCAAAATGAAGGTACCTTTCTATTCATTAACTCAAGCATGTATGAGCTCCAATCCCTGACTTCTTTGCACTCAAAAAGGATGCCCTCCATGCCACCCTGGTGCCCCAGACCAAGCACTGCTGAGCTATAAGAGAGTGGATGACTACAGTAAAACGTCCATCTCCACTCAAGGTCTCCTCTATCACCTACTTCTTCTTAAAGTCTTCCACAAGATCCTGCATGTTGTTCAGCTCTGACTCCTGTGAGGTCCTTTCTGCAGAAAGCCTGTCCACTTCCTTCTTGAGCAGGGCAATGTAGGCCTGGAAGATGGGGTCCAGGTTGGTGGTGCGGGTGCCTACATCCAACTGCTGCAGGAGTTCCCATTTGGTCTCCAACACTTGGTTCTGCTGCTCCAGGAATCGCACCTACAGTGGCCAGAGGAAGAATACAGAAGGTGAGGATCACCTTTCACACCAGGGAGCCACTCTCACCCCAAGAACCTCTGGTGCTGCTCCAGGAGAAGTACAAGTCACAAGACTTCGCCCTCACTACCCGAGGGGGGCTGGGAAGCCCCAGCAGAGCTTCTGAGCATCCCCCCACATGGAAGTTCTATGGACTTCTGACATGGCCTCTGCTCCTCTCCGCTCTGCACTCTCCTATTTCAGGCTCACTGCTTTACTCCCAGCTCCTCCCTAGACTCCAGACATTCCCCTCCTC
>NW_022196893.1:33233174-33235976 GCF_008632895.1 Mastomys coucha
AAAAAAAAAAAAAAAAAAGCAGACACCTGCTGTCCCAGCAGCAGATTGCATCAAATAAGAGAGTCCTGGGGACAGGCAGGGCTCCTCCCTGAGTTTTAAGAGCCTTGTAAATCCTGTCTAATTCAAGGCAGAGGAACCAAGACAGCAACACCCTGAAGTGACACCAATAAAAAGTTTATGGGTCTCTTTAAATGCCCAGATTGAAAATATAAAAATCCAAAATGAAGGTACCTTTCTATTCATTAACTCAAGCATGTATGAGCTCCAATCCCTGACTTCTTTGCACTCAAAAAGGATGCCCTCCATGCTACCCTGGTGCCCCAGACCTAGCACAAAAATGAGCTAGTTCTCTGGAAGGCTGGAATTTTATTCAACCCCAAAGGTATTTCACATATAGCTTACTGGGATTTATTAGACTGATAACAGGAGAAACAAATGCTATCCTCTCCTATTTGGAATTTACAAAGCTCCTTGGCTACAGTGGCCTCATCAATGACTCTTGAGGGAGAGAGAGTCTGTCTTTTCCTTTGCAGCCAACACAGCAAGTACAGATCCCAGCATCTCATCACAGAAGGTGCAGCCTCTCCCACTCACCTTGTCAATGAAAGAGGCAAATTTGTTGTTGAGGGTTTTGATCTGCTCCCGCTCCTGAGACTTCACGTTCTGGATCTCTGGGTCTACTTTAACATCAAGAGGCTGCAAGAGGCTCTGATTGACAGACACTTCATGGATGCCTCCACCAGGGAATCCTCCAGGGCCCCCAAAACCTCCAGGGCCACCTCCAAAGCGGCCTCCGCCAAAGCCACCTCCTCCAAATCCACCACCTCCAAAGCTGCTGCCACCTCCGAAGCTGCCACCTCCAAATCCTGGGCCTCCTCCAAATCCTCGGCCACCTCCGAAGCCACTGCTTCCACCTCCGAAGCCACTGCTGCCACCTCCGAAGCCACCGTAGCTTCTGCCACCAAATCCACCACTGCTGCCAGCCACGCTACTAGAGATGCTCTTGTACCCTCCGAGGCCAACAAGACTCTGACTGCCAAAGCCACCTCCACCAGAGCCTCCTCTGCCACCGCCGTGGCGGCTCACGCAGGAGAAGCTGGTAGTTGATCTCCGGCTCCCTCCAGAGACCACAGCTGAACCACTACTGAAGCCCCTGAATCCACCGCCTCCTCCACCTCCTCCTCTTCGGGATTTGCAGGAGATCTGGCAACTCATGATGTTTTGCTCAGCAAGACGAGTGAATATTCCTAAGCAGATCCGAGACTGGAGACCAAACTGTGCTGTTGGGAGACTCACAGGGTCCCTTATATACCTGCCAACTAGGTGTTGGTGAGCTTGGGTGTGGGCCCACTTACGCATGGGTTTGGTCTGCCTGGAAGCTATTCTTGGTGAGTGATTATCAACCTAATGGCCATTAAAACATCTACTAATCAGCTCCAATCCAGAACCTGCTTTGATTTGCGAACAGCTCCTGTTTATCTGCGCATCTGTCATGCAATTTGATTTTTGTAAAATCATCAGAAGAGGAGATTAGTATTTGGGTTTCCCAACTGGGGAAAAAAAATGTCCCGAAGAATATGCTGCTCCCTGTTGTGGACCGACCCATGGGAAGCTGGCCACCACCCAGGCCTATGTGGGCTTCCCATCTAGCTTGCCAGAGAAGGGAGGTCTGGTTTGAGACTCTGAGAACACTCACTTCAGATTTCCAGCTCTCATGCCTCCATGTGGCTCAGGAAGGGGGGGCACTATATACCATGACTATGGTAGAGGGACCAGTCTGTGCTTACAAAGAGAAGCTGGCCTCCGATGCTGCAATGTTGCAGCCATTTATCAAAATATCTCAACCCCTTTCTTCCCAGACTACATCAAACATACACAATAGCCAACCACTGGGGAGGGGATCATATTGGGTCCTGTCACCAGGAATTTTTATGACCATCAACTCCACTAGGGGACAAAGAACAAAAGGAAGAGTTCTGTCCTTAAATCTGTATGACTCAGGGTGCATGTGAACATGTTGCTTTGAGATCCAAGCGTGGACCAACTCTGTTGCTCAGAAGCCATGAACTGCCTTGTGATTCTGAAGGCATTAAGAAGGCAGGCTCTTCACTGACCTTCAAAGACAGATGAGCTTGGGAAAAAAAATCACATACTCTATCCAAAGTTGCCAACCACACAGAACACTCAGTGACACCAAATTCAGACACAGTTTCTCCTGTCCAGATGGCTATGCATATAAGACAGATTCTGTGGAGAAATAGAATCAACTCAAAGTCAGAGACTCTAGACTTAAATCTTAATTTTGCCATCATTCTGACTGTGTGACCTTGGACAAAACTTTGAGTCTTTGTTTGCCTTAGCTATGGGGTAGAAAACTGGTATGTAATGTCTTGATAACCATGCTGTTGTAAATGTTAGATGATGTTGTTTTGAGTGAGACAAAGATATTTTCCTTTCCTTTCAACCTCGGTGTGCCAGCTAGTCTCTCTTCTAATGGGCTAGGTCATACTTTCATTGTGACCGAGAGAAATGGTGTTGGGTAACTCATGTTTTTCTGTGAGCCTTGGTTGCCCAGTTTCCTCATCTATTAAAAAGTAAGACGAGGATGAAGAAAAGAAGAAGAGGAGGAAGAGGAATGGGAGAAGAAGGAGGAAGAATAGAGGAGGAGGGAGAAGAGGAGGAGGAAGGGGAGGAGGAAGAATAGGAAGAAGAAAAGAAGAGGAAGAAGGAGGAAGAGAAGGAGAAGGAGGAGGAGGAGGAGGAGGAGAAGAAGAAGAAGAAGAAGAAGAAGAAGAAGAAGAA
>NW_022196893.1:33236183-33251485 GCF_008632895.1 Mastomys coucha
AGAAGAAGAAGAAGAAGAAGAAGAAGAAGAAGAAGAAGAAGAAGAAGAAGAAGAAGAAGAGAAGAAAAAGAAAAGAAGAAAAAGAAAAAAGAAAAAGAAGAAGAAACGCACATGTACAAGACATTGTTGCTAGTTAATAGCTGAAACCCAATGGATTTTATTCACCTTCTGGTTCTCCCTCTTCTCAGCCCTGTGTGGTGGGTGGGAATGGAGATAAGAAATGGGGAACGTGTGAAGTTATTTCATTTACTGTAAAAGAATGCTGAACAAAGCAGTCCAAGAGTCTCTTCAATTTCTTTTCCAATCCAGCTTATATAATTACAATCATGCAAATATACTATAAATCTAAAAGCTTTGGAGTCTCAATTCAAAGCCAAATGTGTCATTATCTATGGATATCTAAGCAACGCCCTAATTGTCCATTACTCCACTCTGACTCTGACAGGGCTGTGCCAGCTTCAGAGGGGTCTAAAGTGAAGAAAAAGAGCCACGGCTTAGTGAGTGCTTGCTGCGTCCTGGTTTTGTGCCCCGCACATGGTCAACATGAACATTTTAATTTTGCTCTCACCAATCTTGCAGCTCTCTCGGCTGAGCACCTGAGTCTCTGGTGTGTGAAAACCAACTTGAAGGACACTCCTCCTCCTCTACTGAAGTGTGGTGGTTAGGAACATTGGAACTTGGATATTACCTAGGATTTTATTTCTATGAGGGTTTCTTAATTTCACATTTTTTTAAAAAAAAACAACTTTAATATTCTTTTTAAAATATTATGTTTTTCATTCTTTGAAGGAGCAGATCCTGGTCTGCCTGTAGTTTTGATGTTTATGTCTATGGAAACCATGCTTCCAGAGAGTCACTGTGCCATGAGGACATTAACCTACTAGTGGAAGCAACAGCTTTTGTCCCTTGGAACAGAACGGGAATCCTGTAGAATCAACCCCTTCTTGTACACCCCAGTTCCTTTTTTCAATAAGCCGCTACCAAGCCCGAGTTCCCGATGCTTCTCATGGGTTTGCAGAAGGCTGTCTGTGGAGGGGAAGCCAGTTCTTTAGCCCATAGAAAACGAAGTCTAAGCCAGGTGTAACAGCAGAAAGAAGTCTTCCACTCCCCACTCCCTTAGCAGCAAGTCCCTGTCCCGTACAGCCTCCCTGGCACCACCTCCCTTGTGTTATAATGAACTTGCCCCAAGGCTTCTGCAAGATCATATTCATCTTTACCAGAAACCTCCATAACCCCAGAAATAAGCCTGGAACCAAAACTCACTTCCAGAGTTTGGTTTGGGGCTGCAGGCTGGCCTTGGTGCAGGACTACAGTGGTGACCCCGCCTGAGCCTGAACCTGAGCCTGAGCCTTCAAATCCTCTCTTGGGGTCCCTGGTGATCCCACTGTGGGAGTCCCTGATGTTCCTGCTGTGGGAGTGGTCACAAGTTTCTATGTCACTCTAGCAGGATCCCCTCTTCATACCTTTGAACAAGCTCATTTTCTCCCTTTCTTGAAGTCTGTGCAATTAGATGAACAGAGTACCCAGATTCTCAAGATAGAAGTGTTTGGGCTTTTTAAGTAAATATAAAACAACACCACAACCCTCCTCCTCCTCCTCCTCCTCCTCCTCCTCCTCCTGCCCCTGTGTGCTGAAAGTGACAAAAAGCAAGAGTGGTGCCAGTCATGTCCCAAGGAGGTCAGCGTGCCTGGGTTGCCTGCAGCTTACCTGCTTCAGTTGGAACACCAACATGCTGCTCCAAAGAGCACCATCACAGAGCCAGTGGCTCTAAGGGAAGGTGGGACAGAGCCTGGCAGACTCCCAGCCGGAGACACTTGCTCAACATCTCCCTCCAGGGCCTTTCTTTGTAAACGATTATTCTAAAGCTGCTTACTCAGTCCAAGTCCAGCCCCTGACCCAGTTCCCCATCCCAACTCCAGCCTCCCCTTCCTGTCTTACCTAACCTGTTCTTTTTCAGTTTTTTGACCTTTTGTTCCATTTCTGTTTGCCCCCTTTTCTGAAATAATATCATGTGGCTGTTGATTTTTAAAGGATCCTGACCAAACCGGCTGTTACTGAAAAAGTTAGCTGGCATTCCCATAAGCCTCACTCTGTGAGACAGTCCCAGAATGAGGATATTCCAGGACACACATGCCAGGCTTCTGGAGAAAGCAGGGTGTGCAAGCTTCAGAAGCAGAGGGACAATGAGGACAGGGACAGGCCCAGTGCCCAAAAGGCATTTGACACACATTTATGAAATGCAATAATTCGTGAAAAACAAATCAATCAGTCAATGAAGAAAGGTATGATGCACAGAACCTGGATTATGCTAGGCAATGAATGATGTCACTTCATTTCTCCTTGCTATGGACATATGCAACATATGTAACTTAACTTTAATCTGTGTGTGTGTGTGTGTGTGTGTGTGTGTGTGTGTGTGTGTGTGAAAATGCAGTCCCATAACCCAAACTAGCACTGAACTCAGATATCCTCCTGCATTAGGCTCACAAGTGTGAGGATTATAGTCATATACTGCCATGCCCAGCTTTCTGGCCCAGAAAACTGCAAGTTCTGTATTGTGAATTTGTTCTCTACATGGTAGATCTGCAGCTCCATCAACTCAGCTTCTTCTGTAGGTATCCTAAGGATTAGTGGAGACTTGGCCCCTGGTGGCTAACCTGTGACAACATGAGTACATCTGTGGCCCCGGGGCCTTTGTTCACACACAGAGATCTACAAAGGGTCTTCCTGGACAGCCCTGCTCTTCCAGCCCCAATCCTCCCTCCAACTACAGGGTTTCCCTGGACCACGGACTCTGCTGCCAGATCTGGGCGCTTAATTTTGTCCATTTCCTGTGGAGCCACTCAAATCTGAAAGAACCAGAGTGTTGGATATCCCATGCCACCCTAGTCAAGATCAGAACAGGAGCATCACCACAGCCATGTGCCCATGCCCTCCTCATGCTTCAGAGGCCTCCCAGGCCTCTCCAGGTTCAGTGCTGCCCCGTTCTCACCCAGCCCCTCAGAGGTGGGGAGCCCTCCAATCCCATACTGTACTGCCTCCCCTGATGGTCAGAATTCACATCTGACCTCCCCTCCCCTCCAACACCAGTGGGAAGAAGTCTTGAATTCCATCAGAATTCTGTCTTGCCCCCATGTGAAACATTAGAGGCTGGTGGGGCAAAGTCACAGTCTCCCAAAAGATGAGTCAAAATATACATTAAAACAACTTTTATTTTAGAAGCCAAAACTCACGTGCTTTCTGTTGCTCAGAAGTGAGCAACAGAACTTAAAAAAAAAAAATTTACAGACAGCCACCGGCTTCGTCTTGGGCAAGTTGTTTGCTGCAAATATTTGAGGGAAAGACAGACAACCGGTCAGAATTCTTTGAACAGCTTTCTGTTCCTTGACATCCAAAACAACGGATCTTGCAAATTCTTCAAAAAACCTTTTTAAATACAAAATAAAACAAAACATGTAAACAAAACCATTGCTGGCTAAGCGATTAAAAATAGACCTAGTACAGTCATTCTTCCAGGATGTATTAAATTTATGACCTGAATTATATTTTTATGAGCTTTCAGCACACTTCACAGCCCATTGAGTATTCAAAAAGTGTGCTCACCTCTGGCTAGCAGGTTTTTACAAGGGAAGCTGGGTGATAACCCAGGAAGCATGTGTTTAGGAGCAGAGGTCAAATCCAGAAAGCAAATGTGTCACTGGCACACATCACTTCACTCGACCCTATTCATTGACTACACTCTGAAGGGCTTGGTGACCATCAGGGAGACTCTTGGAGAAGGTATCTACTTGCCACCCTGGGCTCCCCTGACTCATGACCACTCTGGGCTAGCACCTAACTATTCTAGGCTTTGGGTTTCTCTGTGAAACATGGGTGCTGTACTACCGATCCAAGAGGTTCAGATGCCAACAGTGCTTCAAGCACATTCGGAGCTGAGGCAGCTCCTCAGGAGCCTGGGAATGATATGCAGAGCCAGCCCTGCTTCCACCCAGTCCCAGGCAATGACAAAGGACCGGTAGACCTCAGGAGCCATGCAGAAGGGAGAGGAAGGGAAAACCCACCAGGTGCCACCAGCTGGTGATATGGTTTCTCCTGCGGGGTACAGTCAGGATCTGAAAGGACAGTTTCCTTGTATTTGATACCCCAACTGTGGCTCTTGGGGATGGTCATCCCTGATTGTTCACAGATGCCTAGAGCAGATCCACACAATGATGTCTCTAGAAACTCCTTTTTGCCTCCACAATGGAGCTGAGTCCCTCTGTCCCAGCTCCACTGCTCCAGTCTCTTCTCCCAGAATCCTCCTTCTCTGGGGCACCAGGGCAGGCTGGCAATTTCACCTCCCTTCTGGGGTACCACTCTCATCATGCAGGAACACTTTAAAGAAATCTCAAAAGGATCAAAGTCTCTCACTATGTATAATCACCCCCCAAGTCTCTTCTCCTTGGACACCAGTGCTCTAGGCTCACCTCAACACCTGCCTTGTTTGGGTCTGCATGCGTCTGTGCTGTGCCTCCCATACCAAGCAAGACCCAAAGATGCAGATGTCATCAAGTGTCCGGACAGAGTCCTCACTGCAGAAGGTTTGTTTCCATGCCAGCCGTTCACTGTCAAGCAGAAACAATGCCTCTCTGGTAAGAAAAATTATATGTCAGAACTTTACGATGAAGATGTTATAGCAGGCTTGTCCAGGCAAATCCACGAAGCCAGATCATTGCCAACATACATTACCGTTGCCCTGCTCAGGGCTGATGCTGGAAAGCAGGAGGGCCCAGTTTCACCCACTCCCCAGACTCCTCCCACTTCACAGAGGAGACAGCATCTTGAGTTACTGTCTCCCCTGGAAGCAGAGGCAGCTGGCTGAAGCAGCTTCTCCATTTTGCTTTGGCATCCTTGGTGGGACCTGAAAGTCTTCTCATTGGAACTGTACTTTCTTCTTGTGAGTGCGTGTGTGTGTGTGGGGGGGTATATGTGTGTGCATGCATACATATGTGCAGGAGTATGTGTAGTGTGTGCATGCATATGTGTATGTGCATGAATGTGTGTGGTGTGTGCATGCATATATGTGTGCACGTGTGTATGCATGTGCATCAGTGTGTGTGTACAAGTGTATGTATGATTGTGTTGCATGAATATGTATGTACATGTGTGTATGTATATGTGTGTGCATGAGTATGTGTGTGCATGAGTGTGTGTGTTCATGAGTGTGTATATGTGCATGAGTGTGTGTTCATGGGTGTGTGTGCGCACGAGTGTGTGTATATATATGTGTGTGCATGAGTGTGTGTTCATGAGTGTGTGTGCACACAAGTGTGTATGTGTATGAGTGTGGGTGTACTTTTCTACTCTTATCCTTAATCTGCTAACAACCCACATGAAAGGAGAATCATGAGAGAATGGTAAACGGTGACAAGAGAGTCTTTCCAGGCATGTGGAGTCCATGCCTAGGACATCTGCTTGTGGTGTTCATCACAGGATGCCCAGCACCTTTGTGAACTCCAGATGGTTGGTGGCATTGTGTGTTCACCCTCCCAACTTCCTCTACAACCTGCCCTTCCTCTCCCCAAGCCCATTTTACTCCACACTTCCCAAGTGGCTAACCCTGACAGATGCCTTTATTCCTTTAAGCATATGTTCCTTGCTCGGTTCTATCACAGCTTGGCCTTCATTTCCCCTTATTCTTACCCTAGGTCCTAAGTGCCAATGAGGATGAGCATGTGGTGCTCTCAGACCACAAACTTCTCAGCTTGGTTCTAACTCAGAGTCTCTGGTTGATCTGTGCAAAGTTGGATGCTGACCTAGGAACATTTTCCTACAGGAGGAATCTCACATGTTCACTGGCTTTGTGACCTACATACGTTAGCCTGTATCCTGAGCTGCCCTCACTTCCCTGTGTTTCTCACCAACTGCTCCAGGCTGTGGCTCCCAGAACCAACTTCAGCACATGACAGAGCCCAAGCAGTATCCTGATTGGTTGTCTTTTCCTAGGCCACTGCTCTCCAAGCACATACCAAAACACGTGTAGAAAGAACTTTGCTGTGTCTGGACTCTCTGGGTTTCTGCTCACACCCTGGAGGGTGGAGACAGTGGATGGGCCAGCACAGAGTGGGAGGGGCTGCAGGGAGTGTTAGGGCCACAGAACCAGGAGAGAGAATTGCAAATTGTCAGATTGAATGTGAGGAGAAAGAGCGGACCCCTGGTTCCTTGGCATCTCAAGAGTCCATATACCACAAACTGGAAGAGACAGGGAGTCTTGTCATCGTTTCTCTCAGTGAGGAGAGAGCATAGCTTACCTCCTGTTGGGTGTGTGGCATCAGCAGGAAATACCCATGGGGTGTTTTAAGGACATGTTTCAGAGGCCCTTGTCCTGTTGCATTTGGAAACACAAAAACAGCATTGGCCTGATCCTGGTGACAGTCTGAAGCAAAGAGTTAACAGAAGAGATAGTGGTCTGAATTGCTCCTAAGCCTTGCTTTGGGTGTCTGGCATAAAGCTCAGCTGCCACCACATCAAAGGGAGTTCCCAACATCCCTGGAGGAGGTCATGGCAGCTGAGGGAAGGCTGGAAGACAGAGTTCAAAGCCCTGAATGCTAGGGTTCTCCAGACGACATGGGTCCACTGGACGAATGCATGCATGAATGAATGAATGAATGGATGGATGGATGGATGGACAGGAGAGGAAAGGACAGGAACACCTGTGAAGCAGGGAGCCAGCCACTGCCTACTCCCAACTGCTAGTGCTGAGAGATGAGCACATTTTCCCAGCTCCTCCCTCAAATCTGATCTCTTACTCTCTTTACAGCCTCCTGGGTTCCTTCAGAATCTTCCTCCCTAGATGAGCTCTGAGACACTGAACCCAGCTCCCACCTGAGCATGCTCCACCTATAAGACATACCTGACCCAGCCCCTGGCCTGGCCTGGCCTGGCCCCACAGCCCTGCTCTGGCCCCCAGCCCTGCTCCCTGGCCCCGTGGCTCTCATCATAGAGCATCACACTAGATCTGGCAGGTACTCACTTTACCTTGAAAAGTAGATTTCAACTTTGTCCCAAATGTTGGCACCTGTCTTCCACCCAAGGGTGGGCAGTCATGATCTCCATTTCCCCTATGACATGGGAAATAATGTTGCCCAGCAATGAAAAGGGCTTCTCTTTGTAATTTGGGGCTTTTTATTTTTTTGCCCTAGTCCCAGTATTTCTTTTCCAATGCCTGCAATATCCCCGGAGAAATGATTTTGAGGGATTATTGATTTAGGAGCTTTAGCTATGATTCTAATCCTGGCTTTGGGGTCCTTTAATGAACATAGCAGTGGTGCTGTCCCGAGGCCAGACTGTCTGAAGGAGAGTTAACAGGAGGGGTGGACACTACCCCAAGTCCTCCTCTAGTTCTACTAAATAAAGGACATGTACCTACCCTGCACATCTAGTCCAAGGCACAACTTCATCGCTTGCAAGCCTCTCGCCCCCTCACAAGTGCTGTTTACCCCTTGTTGGCCTTTGTCATCTGGCCTGTGAAGAGGAGATAACTATGCCAGGGTTAGCTAAGAGACTGTAGTGCCTACAGCACTCAGCACTGCTCCCAGCGCCAACCAAGCACCTTCCCCATGGTTTGCCCACATTATAGAAGCTCTCACTGTGATAACAAGCTGGAAACACCCACATCTCTCTCTGGGCTTCATCTTGCTGCCTGATGGGACACCCCTTATCCATCTCCCAGGCCCTCACCATCCTTGCATTCTTCCCTTCTTGCCAATTCCAGCTAGCTCTAGGCTTCTTTCTAGGGGTCCCAGATACCCACCCACTGTATAGCAATTCTGGGAAGTGAACTTTCTCATAATAAATGGATTTAAAAAAAAAAGATTCTCTCTGTGTGTGTGTGTGTGTGTAAACTCTCACAGAATGCTGGGGAGGTACCTATGGAGGCCAGAAGAGGCCAGCTTCTCCTGAAGCTGGAGTTACAGGCAGCTGTGAACTAACCAATCTGGGTGTTAGGTGTTCAGAGCTGAACTCTGGTCCTCTGGAAGAGTAGCAAGCACTCTTAAGTGGGGAGCTACCTCTCCAGCCAAGCTTTTGCTCCTAAAAGAGTTTTTTATTCCAATTTTAGCTGCACATGTTATGGAGCACAGTGCAAAATGACTCAACACAGGTGACCATATGTACTGATCAAGCAGAGGCGTTAGCATTTCTGCACAAAGGAGGATACTTGAGACATTAAGAAGGATAGGCAGGACACACCTCTTAGCCACTTAGTAAGTGGCCCTTCCCAGAAACCCCAATGTAGCTCATCCCACACTCAGGACCTTGTCAAAGTCGCCTTCATGACAACTGCAGGTCACCCCGTGTGTTATTTGCTTTGACAACTTCCTTCTGAAAGGATGACAGTCGGTACTAACCCTTCACATCCCAGCAGAGCCTCTACCAGAGCAGAGAGAGCTGCTGCCAACCACACACTCCATGTCTGCCTGTCTCGGAGCCCGACTTCTGTCAGCTCCACCCTCTCTGGCCCAATTCTCCCTGCTGAGGGGCAAAAAACCAAAGCCACGTGTTCTGCCCCTTGCTGGGCTCTCTCCCTTCTGGGCTCTGCTCGGACAGCTCAGAAACCGGCAGAGACTGGTCATCTTAGCTGCTCACTGACTTCACAGTTCAGGGGAAGAGACTGCTTCTATAAGACCAAGCATATACCATCACATCAAGACACTGGGATTAGGCAACCCAGTAGGAGGAAAAGCATCCATTAAAAAAAAAGCAGGCATAAGTCAGAGACAAACCCCACTCCCACTGTTAGGATTTCTACAGGAACATCAAGCTACTCAGCCATAACTTAGATGCAGAGGGCCTAGGTCAGACCCTTACAGGCCCCCTGATCTCTGACAGTCCCATGAGTCCCAGTCAGTCATTCTGAAAGCAGTGTTCTTGTGGTGTCTCTGACCGTACCTTGTTATACTGGGTTTGGTTGATGTCCCTGAGAGGCCTGCTCTTTTCTCGGGGTGGGGAGGGGGGGATGGAGGTGGGGTGCTGGGGGTGGGGAGGGGGGATGGAGGTGGGGTGCGTCTGGGGGAGAGAGGAGGTGAGAAGGAGAGACTTGGAAAAGGGAGGAGAGAGAAACTGTGGTCGAGATGTAATCCATAAGAGAAGAATTTAAGAGAGAGAAAACAAAACAAAACAAAAAATCAACAACAAAAACAAAAACTGGGCATGGTTTTAATCTCCACCAGTCTCTGTGAGTCTGAAGTCTTACTTAGCAAATTCCAAGCCAACCAGTGCTGTGAAGCTGGACTGCAAGACCCTGGCTCACTAAGAAAGGTATCAAAAGGATTTTAATTCTAGGAAAAACTTGTCTTCAATAAAAATTCAATTGAGAGAGAGACACAGACAGGCAGATAGACAGACTGATTGATGTCCCTGACAAGGCAGGATCCCAGCCCAGCTGCTCCATCACCAGGCTACACCAGCCCAGGATTACTAATTTCATAGCCAGAACAAAGGCTAGGGAGTCCAAAGGCAGGGGCCTAATAAACACTGCAGTCAACACTCAATTACACGTAATGATGGAAAAGAGGAAGCATACAGTTGAGTTCTTCACAACTGTCTAAATCTTTCATTGCAGTGCTCCTTCCCTTGGGGCTGTCAGGGAACCAGATCAGCCGCATCTTCCTACCGGCTTCCCTGTCGATGGGCCGAGAGGGGGGCTGATGAACTGTGTTCAGGAGCCCAACCCTGCCTGAGCAGTCGTAGGCTGGTGACAGCTTTACTCCCTGCTCCTGCTAAGCATGCTAAGCATGCACCTCTCTGTAGTGGCACGTGGCAGGCCACAAGTACCGATGAGGTAGCCTTGTGACGGCACACCCCCTTGCCTCCACGGCTGATGTCTTCACCATGGAAACCCTTTCTATCAACTGTCAAGAGAGGATGGATGAGGAGATAGAGCCACAAACCAGCGCATTCCCCTGGGAGCTCAAAGGGCTTTTCCTAATGCAAGCACACCTTAGGAGTTAGCACAGCGGGGATGAAGACACCCAATTGTTTCACAGTATGCTGATCAGGTAGGTGACTTCACCATCGAATCATTTCATTCTTTCTTCTGGGACACAGAGATAGAAATCATGTTCTTCTCTTGCCTGGAATGTTCTTTCAGCATCTCCAGGTATGGGATAAGAGAAAATCAACTCTGCTGACATCACAAGAAACTTACACCTGATAATGAAGGGATCAACCAGTGACCATATTGTGTAAAGAGTAGAAGAGGGAATGTGAGACGTACCATGTAGGATTTGGAAACAGAAAGCTAAGCCTAGGCCTTGCCTCCCATGCCTCTTCTACCATTCCTTATAATTGGGGATAAACAGGCACATAAATCTGGGATGGAAAGGTGGTAACCATCCAGACTACAGACAGCCTTATGGGCTCTACTTTTGGGATGAGGAATGCCTGAGATCCTACTCACCCATCCCACCTCCACCCAAGACCATGACCTACCCTCCAAGACCCAACCCAGACATGCTCTCTTCTGGACTAGTGGACCCTGACCTGTGCCGATGTTATCTCTCCCTCTGGTTCTGGTCTGCTCCAGTCACTGTACAACAAGCATCCTCTGCTCCCATGTAGGAAAACGCACACTCTGCCATATTCTTGGGATGAAAAGATGGAGACACGATTCGCTCCACAAGAAATCCATTAGTTTTGGGTGAAAGACTCATGAGCAAGAACACCATGCAGATGCACAGTGTGGAGACAGTGTGCTGGTCGGGGGTTAACAGCTGGTCTCTGGTGGAGGAAAACCCTGGTTTGGAGTATTTTCTAACCTGTGTGGTGGCATAAAAACAGTCACCCAAGCTGATGTGATGGAATACAGCTAAAAGCAGAGGCACCCGGCCACACTTCATGAGCTGGTACATCATCAGACATACCTACCAGGAACAAGAAAATGGAGATAGAAAAGGTGATATAAGAGTCAGAGAAGGAGAAACCCGTGAGCTTGTTTTCAAAGGATGGAGAAGTATTATGCACGGAAGAGGAAGGGAACTCTGAGATGAAGAAGCACTTGCATAAAGACGGACAGGTTTGGTTTGTTAGCAGATGACAGTACCACATTTCTGCCCAGGCCTGGCCCAGGCAAGAACTAAGTTTGTAGTTACATTCCCAATAGACAGATGTGAGAAGGTCCCATGTAGGTTCTCAGCCAGGACCCCATGACCTTGCCACTTTCCTTTACCAACTAACTCCAGCTTGGGTTGTTTTGTTTTTCGTGTTTTGTTTTGTTTGTTTGTTTGTTTGTTTGTTTTTGGTGTACCTGCAGAGGTATCTTGCATGGGCATCTGTCATGACAGTAGAATCTGGGCAGGGTGTCTTCAACTCAAGTTAGATGTTCTGTGTGGCTAACATTCATCTCCTGTATTGGGTGAACTTGATGGAATTCTTTTTTTTAAAGGACTGGCAAGGATAGGGAGGCAGCTCAGTTAGTGAGGTGTCTGTTAGGTTGGTATGAAGACCGGAATTCAATGCTCAGCACCAAGGTAGAAAGCCAAGAGTGGTGGTATGCGCTTTAATGGCCAGCCTATTCTACTCAGGGAGCCAATGGCTCCAGAAAGAGACTCTATCTCAAAAACACAAGGTAGACAGTGCTTGAGAAACAATCCCAAGCTGGCTTCTAGTGCACACACACACACACACACACACACACACACACACACACGCACATACTCGTGCACACACACACATGCACACACACGCACACACACATGCACATACTCACACACACACACACATGCACACATACACACACATGCACACAAAGAAAATGAGCAACAATGACCCCAAGATTACCACCCCAAAAGGTGTTCACTCCTTTGTCAGCAAAGCTGACAGCACCTACCCATGACTGGGGCCAAAGCACAAAGGCCTTCTGCTTACCTTTCTAGTAAAAATCAAGGTGAAGGCCCTCACACCACCCTGAAAATGGCCTCAGAGGCTAGGCCATCCTGACCTAACTGTTACATGGCATGTTCCTCAGAATGGCAGCACTCCTTCCAAACTGAAGCATTGGCCCCAATGAAGAGGGGAGTCTCTAAAGCCTCTGATGGTAAATAGGAGGTAAGCAAAAGTCAGGTCTCCCTGGGCAATAGAAGCTGGAACTCTTGAGGGCTCCTACCAACTGAATAAAAGGGAGTAAACAAGAGGTGGGAGAAAGACTCAGTCAGCCAAGCTGAAAGATGCTTGGAGAGCTCAGGTGTGGAGAGGCCTGTGGAGAGCTCAGGTGTGGAGTGGCCTGTGGAGAGCTCAGGTGTGGAGTGGCCTGTGGAGAGCTCAGGTGTGGAGTGGCCTGTGGAAAGAGCTGTGTCTGGGTGGCTGTGCTGCCTTTTAATTATCCCTGCTGGCTCCTTATGAGTGACTCTTCATTTATACTCCTGTTGGTGACCCCAAAAGAGCTCCTGGACTCTGTGTGTGTGTGTGTGTATGTGTGTGTGTGTGTGTGTGTGTGTGTGTGTGTGTGATGTGTTCATTGAGCTTGTGTGTGAGAGAAGGTGTATGGGAATGTATGGGTGAGTGCATGTGAGTATGCGAGTGTGTGTGAGTGTATGAGTGTGAATGTGCTTGAGTGTATGTAAGTGTATGTGGTTATGTGACTGTATGTGTATGAATGTGTATGAATATGTATTTGACTGTGTGTGTGTGTGTTTTTGAGTGTGTATATGTATGAGCAAGTGTGAGAGTATATTGTATTGTGAGTGTATATTTGAATATGTATGCAAGTGTGTAAGAGTATATGCATGTGACTTTGTGTATCAGTATGTATGAGTGTATGAGAGTATATGTATGTGTCAATATGTGTGAGAAAAATGTGATTGCATGTGAGTGTGTGTGAGTGTATGTATGAGAGAGAAAATGTGTATGTGTGTAAGTGTGTGTGTGAGTGTAAGTGTGTGTGTGTAGCATCTCTTCAAAGTCTGTCACACAACACTAACACACTTTTCCCTGCCCTGAGAGAGAAAATATAGGTGCGTGTGAGTGTGTGTGTATGTGCATGTGTGTAGCATCTCTTCAAAGATTGCCACACAACACTGACACACCTTTCCCTGCTCAGATCTGCCACCACTGAAGCACCCACTTTGCCCACAACAAATTCCCCATTAATAAATGATTATGTAACTTACTACACACCCCCAACTCCCTGCCCTGACCCCCAATTTCTGGAAATATTAGCTCTCTCGGCTCTTTCTAGATAACTAGTCTCCTCTTCTTGGTGGGTCCCCAGGAATGGCCCTAGGGACCTCTCCAATCCCAGGAAAGGCAAATGTCATCGCTTCTCCTGCTGGGCCCTCCCCTCCCCCATCCACCCCAAGCTCAGCCCTGCACAGGAAGCACTGTCCAGCCATGTGCTGGATAGCTAGGAAAGCAATGGTCTTGTTTTAGACCATGGAATGTATTTCATTAGGACACAATTCTGTCCCTGAGACGGTTTGAAAAGTAAAGACCCCATGTGCTGCCTTTTTAGTGATTTTAAACGTATTTTAAAAGAATCAGAAATAAATAAAGCATGACCCTGCCACCCACTTAGGGCCTCCCAAATCACTCAGGTGACGGCCGCACCATGTCTCAAACACTGAAGTGTGGGCAGGTTAAAGTGGGGCAGGAAGGGACACTTTCTTATCTGACGGGTTCACAGGAATTGTGGCATTTGTTTGGGCCTTGAATAAAAGGTCATTTTAAAATTCTTTACACTTATTTTATTTTACTTTATGTTTATGAGTGTTTTGTCTGTGCATTTTGTCTATATACCACTTACATCCCTGGTGTCTACAAGGACCAGAAGAGAGCACTGGGTCCCCTGGAACTGGAGTTACAGATGACTGGGAGCCGCCATGTAGGTGCCGAGAACTGAACCTGAATCCTCTAAGGGAGCAACCAGTGATCTTAACCACTGAGTTATCTCTATAGGCCCCAAAATGTTATTTTTTTTAGGGTACTACGAATAGAATATACCCTCACACATCAAGCAAGAGCTTCACCACCCCCAACTTTCTGCTTACTATTTCTCTAAGTTACCTGGGCTGGCTTTGAACTGGAATTCTCCTGCCTCTGTGTCTAGAGTAGCTGGCATTGCACCTGGCTGAAAATACCTATTTTAAACCTCCTAATAGTTGTACCTAGTCTGCAGTTACAGCTGCAGCATCAAGAACAAGCTAGAAACAATCATTTTTTTAAGAGGCGGCTTTTCCTTCCCTTCTGCCTTCCTTCATGTTATTATTATGTTGTTTGTGAAGTTTTTAGACTGGGGTAAGCAATAGGCCCTAACAACCTTAGATGGGCCACCTCCATCCCTGTTCTCTAAGTGTCCTGCTAAGACGGCAAGAGCATTTCTACAGCCATACGGAAGAGTGTGGCAGTGGAGGACCAGCAGCAGGCAGAGCCCCCAACTGTCAACTTCTTTACAGTCCCCATCTGCAAGCTTTTAAGCCACTCTGGGTACATAGCAGGAACCTGAGCAGAGTTAAACCAAGCAACCCGTGCCAAAGACTGAACTCCTTTTTAAAGGAGTTCCATATTTTCATCTCATGTGCATAAGAAAATGCCTGCACATATGTATGTGTACCACACTCATTTCTGGTGTAGTACACATACAAGAATGAGAGAGGGAATCTGAAGGATGTGAGAAGAGAGTAAGGAATGGACTCGGCCACAGTGTCTCATAATCACTGCCAAGAATCCTCCTGAACTGTTCCAACCACAGCATCTTCCCTCCTTGTTCCAAAAGCCTCTGCCTTGTGCAGCTTAGTCCAGGCAGCAGTGTCTACGTGTAAAGACACCTGTGCACCAGCAGAGGACACTCCACTCTGCCTAGACAGAGCGAGCAGGGCCTATATTGACAGATTGGAAACTGGGCGTGGGCCATGGGAAGGGTGGGAACACCCTCCACCTGAACCTGGGAAGAAGGTCACAAGTTGACTAAGTTGCACCATTTTTCTGATAATGGATTGGCAGGGAGTGTCAGGTGTCCTCCAGCAGAAGTGGGAGGAGTGAGAACAGTGACACAGAGAGGTGCAAGGCATCATGGGTACCTATCCTTTCAACAAAGAACTAAAAATTACCTGCACCACCCAAATGTCTTGTGGGCATCTTTCCTCTCCTTTCTATCTGGCACACAGATCCAGCCAACTTTTCTTATAGAGAGCCATCTTACGACCATTGCAGCTTCTGGCTTCCCATTGAAGCTACCCACAGGCTACATCCTCTTCTTGGGGGAAGAAGCCTCTGAGCAACTCCCACCTGCCACCTGCCACCTCCCACCTGCCACCTGCCACCTCCCACCT
>NW_022196893.1:33251958-33252776 GCF_008632895.1 Mastomys coucha
CTCCCACCTCCCACCTCCCACCTCCCACCTGCGGGGACCCTGCTCTGGCTCTTCTCACCCTGAGTCCTCATCCCCACTGGCTTCTCTTCCAGGCTGCTTCTTGCAATGTGCTCACCTCTCAGTTTCCATGACAGCATGGCCTCTGACTTCCCTTCCATAGTGACAGCTCCCTTAACATGTTTGACTGGGTTTGGTTTGGTTTGGTTTGGTTTGGTTTTTACCTTAATCTGTACACAGAGTGGTCCTTGGGTTCTGTTTTTAATCATTCTCTTTCTTTTAAGAAAATAAGTTGCTTTAGTGGAGAATAAAACAAAGTAACGAAGACAGTTACACACTCAGGAATACATCTAATATTCTCCCAGGTGGAAATACAGCTTTTCTACAACTGAGATGGGGAAAGAGGCCATATAGTTGAAACTATGTACCTTAGGTTAACCCCAGAACACTCTACTAATGTCCCTGCTCCTCCACACACACACATACACACACACACACACACACACACACACACACACACAGTGAGGATGATTGCTGGCCTAGGAATCACTCAGAAACCTCTGGGTATGGTTTTCTCTTGTCACTGACATGGTAGTGTTGCTGATGTCTAGTGACCTGGGCTAGATTATGCTTGACTTTCAGAATTTGTGTCACACACAAATAAAAAGTACTTTTGCCACTTTCCAGTCCACTGAGTGGTTACACAAGATAGCTGCTGTCTAGAGAAAAGAACCCATTTTCTTTTTGTCAGAGGACTTCTTCTTCTTCTTCTTTTTCTTCTTCTTCTTCTTCTTCTTCTTCTTCTTCTTCTTCTTCTTCTT
>NW_022196893.1:33253425-33254769 GCF_008632895.1 Mastomys coucha
TTCTTCTTCTTCTTCTTCTTCTTCTTCTTCTTCTTCTTCTTCTTCTTCTTCTTCTTCTTCTTTGTAAACCTGTGTCATTGATGATTAAACTATTCAGAATGTCAACATTTCCAACAGACAGACCACATTTGCTGCTAACCAAATACTGATTCTGAGTTCGAGCAGAACACTGCTTAATTCTGCATTCCAGAGCGACCTGGCCTAGGAGTCTACATAACAAAATATATGGAGTCTGGAAGGGTTCAAAGCCCCCATCTCTAGCTGGAAGCCATTCACAGTTGTTGCTCTTAGGGAGGAAGAATCAGTTTTCTTCCAACGGGTGGCTCTGGTAGGTTGGCCATGCCCCTCAGAGGGTTACCCCAATAGCTATGAGTATGTATGTGTCACACAAATTAAACTTGGCGAGGGTTTTTTTGTGAGCCAGGAGGTCATAGTTGGGATGGGTAGGAGTGGGAGGTGAATATGATTAAAATGTATGAAATGTACAAAATTCTCGGTGAATAAAAACATTATGTTTAAAATATATGTGTGATCATATGACTAACCTTTCCTTCTGTGTCTCCTTTTTCACAGCTGTAACTACAGGTGTGGTTACGGTTGTGGTTGTGGTTATGGTTGTGGTTATGGTTGTGGTTATGGTTGTGGTTATGGTTGTGGTTGTAGTTGTGGTTGTGGTTATGGTTGTGGTTGTGGTTATGGTTGTGGTTATGGTTGTGGTTGTGGTTATGGTTGTGGTTGTGGTTGTGGTTATGGTTGTGGTTATGGTTGTGGTTATGGTTGGGGTTGTGGTTATGTTTATGGTTGTGGTTATGGTTGTATTTATGGTTATGGTTGTAGTTGTGGTTGTGGTTGTGGTTGTGGTTGTGGTTATGGTTATGGTTGTGGTTGTGGTTATGGTTGTGGTTGTGGTTGTGGTTATGGTTATGGTTGTGGTTAGTTATGGTTGTGGTTGTGGTTATGGTTACATGGTGTAGCCATAATACATCTATGCTTATCTCCTCCTGACAGTACAGGGTCTCACTTTAATTCTAAGACAGGAAGCAAAAAGGCTGATATTTTCAGAATCCCGACCCAAGGAAATATCTTAACCAGACTTGGTAGCTCTTGTCTGTAATGTCAGTGCTTGGGAACCTGATGTGGGAGGATTGCCACCAGTTCAAGGCAAGCCTGGGATATATAGCAAGTTCAAAGACTGTCTAGGCTAAACCCTGTCCCAAGTAACAATAATGACAATGCTAATGTTCTTTTTCCAAAGAAACTTTTATCAATATTCATAAAGCTAAGATTTATACCTTTTTGGTGGTGGTGGTGGTGGTGGTAGTGGTGGTGGTGGTGGTGGTGGAG
>NW_022196893.1:33255786-33283252 GCF_008632895.1 Mastomys coucha
GTGGAGGTGGTGGTGGTGGAGGTGGTGGTGGTGGTGGTTGCAGTTGGTTGATTAGGGTATTTGTTTCTTTTGGTTTGTTTTATGTTTCTTTGAAGAGCTGGGAATTGAAACTGAGACACATGTTAAACAAAACTCTACTACTGAGATATATGTTCCCAACCCTCATGGTGATAGATAGATAGATAGATAGATAGATAGATAGATAGATAGATAGATGTGTGCATATGTATGAGACCTCTCCATCTTTATCCTAATGAAATTTTCTGGAGGATTTTAGATCCTAAGACTCCAAGAGTACCACAGTCTCCAATTCCAGATCATCTTTTGGCTTTCTTCCTCTCCAAGTGCTAGCAAACAGCCCTGGGTCAGTGAAAGCCCACAGGAGGGAGTTGGATGATGGAGTAAGCTCAGCCATGTTAGGATATGAGAGGTGACAGGTATGGGAAGAGCAATCAGACCTGTTGGGTTCCCAGGGTCTCCAGGAGGTTGTCTTGGGCTGGCTGATGTAGTGTGAGAGAAGGTAGCTAGTATTGGGGGGATGAGAGGAGCAAGAAACCTCTGGAGCTAGAGGAGATGTCTGTATAAAAGCCATATCACTATAAGATGAGAAGACTCCAGAGTTATAAGAGGAACTGGCCAAGAGCTAGAACATAATGACTCTTCAAGGGATAAAGAATGGCCCAGAGATATTCCTGTGGCTTCTTCAGTCAACAGACTAAGGAAGGGATCCTGTCACTTGGGTCTAGGCTGAGGAAGGAGGTGTCTACAGATATGTGAAAGTTCACACAAAATGCAAAAACCACTCTGTGCTTTTACTGCCTATGGGTAAAAGCCACAGCCATGTTCCAAGATGTTTATCAACTGTGTGGCAAGCTTTCAAGTTCCAGTGTGG
This sequence comes from Mastomys coucha, assembly GCF_008632895.1. Taxonomy (NCBI): domain Eukaryota; kingdom Metazoa; phylum Chordata; class Mammalia; order Rodentia; family Muridae; genus Mastomys; species Mastomys coucha. Next base: position 33,256,679 of record NW_022196893.1, read on the forward strand.
TAGAGACAATCAAGTAAGCTTGAGAGAGATGTCCAGAGCAGCAGAAAACCTGAGAAAGGAGAGCAACTGGGTGTATGCCTTCTCTATTGTATTGTACAAAAATACATTTGGAAGGATATTCAAGACACTCGGGACAGTGGTTGCCAGAGAAAGGGAGAAAGAGCCGGAGACTGTGGACCATGGAGAGCTGTATTTATGGAGTCCCTTCCTGCTGTCTGTGACTGCTTAGATTAACAGAAAATATTACATCCGCATCGGGCCACCAGGAGATGAAATGTCAGAGATTCACTGGAGACCTCAAGATTTTTGCTGAATGGCCCTTCAAGAATCTTTACTCTCACATCCTTGAAGCTTTCTCCACTCAAGCAAGCATCTCCTTCAAAAGTTCTCTGTGGCCCCCAAATTACCCATTCATTCTAAGTTATCTGAGAATTCACTCTCTTTTCCCAGCATGGTGAATCAAGTTTACATCCATAACCCTGGTAGGAAGAGAGCCAGAGCAGAGGCACCTGCTGACCAACCTATCTCTTACATCACCACCCCAGCTTCTGCCTGTACCGACTGGTGTGACCCAGGTCATGAACACGGAAGCTAGCTTTCTCAGCTTCCTGGGCCTCACCCTCTCACCCTGCCCTGCCTACATCTGGTCTTCTACCCACCCCCTAAGATGTGACTGCTTATTGTCTATAAAACATATAACCTAGTTTTGGGTGGCTTTGCCATCTTTAAGGACTTGAACTTATCCTGATGTCTTCTGTCTGTGTTCTTGCAATTCTCTCTCCCCAGGAAGGGCCTGTCCAGTCCTCCCTGAGTGGTCATTTTTTAAAAGGAAATGGATGGTCCGCGGGTCACTAGATAGTCCTACTGCATACCTCTCTTGATTCTCAAATTAAATCAGATGCAAGTCTATGATTCCTGTGCCGTTTGGTTCCTCTCCTTTAATTGCCAATTTAAAACAAACCGGTAATTGTTTCTTACTCAAAATGTACAAATCATGAAAGTCCATTGTGTTTGGTGAATTTTCACAAAGTAAGCAGACCCATGTGGCTAACACGGGTTTTAAGGTCTTTTTACGTTTTCCATGAAATAAGGAATATAGGGAAAGCCTATTCCGTTCTGCAGCTTCACAAATGAGGGGTCGTAAAGCTACAAAGTACAGATGGGACGAGACACGTTCTGCCCTGCCTCACTCATTCCTGAGACTGGCAGATGAGGCTCTGCTTATGGAGGGTACACCCACCACAGGAAATGGTTGGCTTTGAAATCATCTTCCCAACATCCTTGTGATCAAAGAATTTTAGGTGTAGTACTCCCAGAGAAAATGTCACCATGTGACACCTGAAGCTTGTGCCCACCAGAGTGAGTTCCCTGGGTGTCAGGATCAGTGTCTGTTTGTATTTGCGCCCAGGCCTAAGCAGTACTCAAACACCAACTGAGGGACAGACAGACTTGCACAGTGCTTAGCACTCTTTAAGTTCCGGGGAGTGTCTCCCATTGTCACGCAAACCGAAATGTCTCTTATGAGGTAGCCTATGAAAAATGCTGCCTTTGATGATCCTTCTAAAACCGCCATCTGACCACGTTACTCTCCTATTCCTCGGATGGCTCCTCCTCGTACATGGCAGCCATTTCTATCCACGAACAGCCCTCCCACAGGCAGACCGGATGTTTGGGGAACTCAGGCACAAGGCTGTTACCCCCTCCATTTCCTGTTCCGGCGGCAGCAATGCAATCCCCTCTCTTCTGCTGGCCCAGTATCCTCTGTAATAAGCCCAAAACTCCATCTGAGAGCTGCCTACATTGACAGTCCGAGCTACAGCTCCCCTCACGGCCCATTTTCATTGGGTAGGAATAGCTTCAACTTCATTCTTGCCACTGAGTTTATGCTTTAAGCAATTTTATTCTTCCTTCCCTCTTCCCGGGATATTCTTCGAATAGTTTTATCTCTTCCAAAAATTCACATGTGTCCCTTAAACCCCTGCCAAACACTGCCTTTAATCACATGTATCTGTACGCCATTTCCTGTGCCTTGCGTGTTTCCATCATTGCTTGGGTCGTGGGAATTGTGCTGCTATGTTTTTATACTTCCTACCATCCACGTTTCTAATATTTCTGGAAGCAAAAATCATGTTTCACAGCAGAGTCCCCAACGCTTGGTTTACCCTCTGAATTATACTATTTGTATGGGAAATTTTTATTTGAGCAGTCTTGAATCTAGGCACAAATTCCAAACAGGAACCATACTGAAATATGATAAATAATCATGTAACCTAGAGGCTAGGGAGATGGGATCTCAGTAGGTGCCCACTGCATAAACACTTCCCTTTAGGTCTCCAGTATGCACATAAAGGCCAGGCACAGCAGTGCATGCCTGTGATCTCAATGCTGGGGAGACAGAGACAAACAGATCCCAGAGGTCATTGGCCAGACAGTCCAGCCAAAGCAATGAGCTTCACTCTCAGTAAGACAGCCTGTCTCAGAAACTAAAGTAGAGAGCAATAGATCAAGGGAGTCACTGATGTCCACCTCTGGCCTCCACACCTGCCCTTGTGAACACATGCACACATATGCAAACACATGCACACACATATAGACACACTACACATACCACATGGACATAAACAAACAGAAACACACACACATACACACCAAACACACACACATACACACCAAACACACACACCACACACATATATACCACATGAACATACACAAACCACACATATATATACCACATGAACACACACATATACACACATACCACATGAACATATATATATATACATATATATATACACACACCACACACACCACATAAACACACAAATACACACACACTAGATAAAGACACACACCACTACCACCACCACTTCACCACAACCATGCTACAGTGTAACCATAAAACAGAATCTAAAACATGCAAGTTAAAGTGCAGGAACATGTGGCATCCTAGAAAGGTGGTATTATAACCATCATCCCGCAGAGGTCAGCAAGGTGGTGTTAAGACCATCCTCCCACAGAGGTCAGCAGGGTGGTGTTATAACCATCCTCCCACAGAGGTCAGCAGGGTGGTGTTAAAACCATCATCCCACAGAGGTCAGCAGGGTGATGTTAAAACCATCATCGCATCTATGGCCATACCACCCTGAACATGTCTGATCTCGGAAGCTAAGCAGGGTCAGGCCTGGTTAGTACTTGGATGGGAGACCACCTGGGAATACTGGGTGCTGTAGGCTTAAAAAAAAGAAAAAATCATCCCACAGAGGTCAGCAGGGTGCGGCAGAGGTCAGCAGGGTGGTGTTGAAACCATCATCCCACAAAGGTCAGCTCTTTTTATATGGCCAGTAAACCATCCCCTCAAAGCCACCAACCTCTATTCTAAATCTACAAGCACTAAGGTACCTTTCATGATGAATTTAGGTATTGACTTAGGGTGGATCTGGTAGTTCAGACAGTGAACATATAGGATACTTCACAAGCTAGTGCAAGCTCAGCAGCACCCACTCCTTATATGCATAGTCACACAAATCAGTTGTCAGGAGCAGGTTCAACTTGGTACACACTGGTGAGATGGATCCACTGCTCTGCAGTGCTGCCCTGACCCCAAGAAACTGCCACCTTCTACTTCTGTCCCATTCCCCTTCTCGGATTGTATGTGTCTTGTGCATATGAGTTCATGTTGTGTGAAGATGCATGTGTGTGTGTGTATACTTACCCAGGCCAGAGGTCAACACTGTCTTCAGTCATGTTCTACCTTATGTTTTGAAATAGAGTATCTCAAGGAATCAAGCTGACTGGCCAGTGAGTCCACTCCTGTCTCCATACTCCCACCCCCATGCCCCTGTTTCACGCCCTAAGGCTGGTGTTACAGAGCCATGCTGCTGTCCCTGCCTTTTATGTGGGTCATAAAACTCATGTCTTCCAAACTTGTATGGGTGTGTTTGTGTGTGTGTGCTGCCGCATGCTTGAGAGTGTGTGTGTGTGTGTGAGTATATGTGTGCTGCAGCATGCTCAGGAGTGTGTGTGTGTGTGTGTGTGTGTGTGTGTGCATATGCAGCAAGCCCTTACTAACCCAGCTCCCCAGTGTTAGTTTTTTGTCTAGGTTCCACCCCACAGTTATCTGGCAACAGCCAGGTGTGCCTGAATCACTGTAAAGGGTGCTGTTTGCTCTCTCTCTCTCTCTCTCTCTCTCTCTCTCTCTCTCTCTCTCTCTCTCTTTCTCTCTCTCCCTTTTTTGTCCCTACTACTCTCTCAACTTCCCTCCCCATCCCCTGAATAAACTCTATTCTATACTGTCATGTGACTGGTCCCTCAGGGGAAGGGATGCCTCAACATAGGCCCAAGGAGGCACCCCTTCCCCCACACCTGACTGCACATCCACCAAACATATTCCTTCTCTCCCTTATCTTTTTAGAAAACACAACACCAAGCTCCCTTTTAATATTATTAACCATTTCTATCTAGCAGCCACAATTATGTTTTATTCTCTTGGTGAGTTTTTTGTTTGTTTGTTTGTTTATTTGTTTTTCGAGACAGGGTTTCTCTGTGTAGCTCTGGCTATCCTGGAACTCACTCTGTAGACCAGGCTGTCCTCAAACTCAGAAATCCTTCTGCCTCTGCCTCCCAAGTGCTGGGATTAAAGGTGTGCACCACCACCACCTGGCTCTCTTGGTATCTAGAGCAAATACTCTCTTATCCATTTTACCTAAGAGTCAACTGAGATGCAGGATAGCCAAAGAGCTCATTCAAGGATCTCCACATCCTAGAAGCATGAATGACTCTTCTTCACCTGAGTGGATTAGACACAGGTGATGTAAAGTTCTTTATCCTTCTTCCCATTGCTTCAGAACACTTTCTAATATCTGTCCAGGCAACAACACACCTGATAAAGCTACTTCTGCCAGCTGGACACACAGCTGGAGTGACCTTAGAAGTCACAGCATAGGAATGTCCAAAAGGGAGTGTCCAAGTCATGCCAAGTAAGAAAGAAACACTCCATGCCAGGGAAGCTAGTCTGCAGCATTTCTTAAGATTTGTATGAAGAGGTGGTTGAAACATCCTGAGGTACACCGCAAGATGAGGCCTGGTCCACACCAATAAATCAACGAGGAGTGGGTTGAGCTAGCCAGTTTTGTTTGAGTGCTTAAGGAATTTGTCTCAGGGCAGGGGCTAGTTGTGTTTAACAAAAAGGATTAACTTCTCAGTGTTTTCAGGTGACAATCTAGGCAGGTTTACCAGTGCAGGGGAACAGCTGAGGCTCCAAAGTACAGGGAAAACAAGCAAGTGCCTGGTGTATCAGCCACAGAGCGGTCAAGGTGTTCCATAGGACACAGAGAGATCTGGAAGAACTGATCCTACAGAAGAAAACTCTACACAGGAAGGAGGGCGTATCAGCCACAGACCAGTCAAGGTGTTCCATAGGACACAGAGAGATCTGGAAGAACTGATCCTACAGAAGAAAAATCTACACAGGAAGGAGGGTGTATCAGCCATAGAGCAGTCAAGGTGTTCCATAGGACACAAAGAGTATGGAAGAACTGATCCTGCAGAAGAGACCATTACACAGGAAGGAGGGCATATCCTCCAGTGCTCTTCACATAGTACTCCTGCCCATCTGAAGCCTCCTATTCCTTAGCCCTGCCTAACCCTAAAGATAGGAAGATGTTTTCTAATTAGAAGCTAAAAAAAAAATTGTGCTTAGAGAACTGACTTTTTCATGATTTTTGGAACCATCAGGAAGGTTGTAATTTGTTGGTTCTTTTAAATGTGAGTTTACTGGGCGGTCCAAAGTTCAGCAAACAATGTTAACAATGGCTAGCTCATCACCATTATCATCATCATTATCAAAGGACACTTAGTGGGTGTTCGATATAGCTGAGCCATAGTTCATCCATCTTACTCACAATGATCCCCATGGGGAAGATGTAATTTCATATCCCCCAAGGCAGAGCTATTGAAACTGAGACCTGTGTCTTGTGCATTTTCCCCTAACTAGTTAAGACTCCAGCCCAAGCACCTCTGAGTTCAGATGCCCATGCTCCCAATTGTTCTGCCATGCCCTGGCTACTTCATAGGTTTGGTTTGTGTACCTGGAATGGCACATCTTAGAGTAGGCCAAGCCTTGGCTGGTGGTCTGTGGGGAAGGGGAAGTGAGGACATTGCATATGTGACTATCACCCCTCCTCAGGCCAATGCTTGCATTCTGGCTGCTGTCCCTGTGGATCCTTCACAAGCTGTCCTGGCTGTACCACAAGAGCAGTGTCTTTCCAGGCAGTGCATTCCTATCTTCTCAATGTGGGATACCTTCTAAGAAATCCCCCTCACATGAATAGTGATGTGTATATAGAAATAGAAAAAGAAAGGGGGTATGTTTTGGTGGATGTGTGGTGAGATGTGGGGAAATGGGGTGCCTCTGTGGGTCCATGCTGAGGCATCCCTTCCCTCTGAGGGACCAGCCACAGGAAGGTATAGTATAGAATAGAGTTTATTCAGGGCATGGGGAGGGAAGTTAAGAGAGTAGTAGAGGCAGAGAAAGGCAGAGACAGATAGACAGACAAAGAGAGAAGAGGAAGAGGAAGAAGGAGGAGGAGGAAGAGGAGAAGAAGAAGGAGAAGAAGAAGAAGAAGAAGAAGAAGAAGAAGGAGAAGGAGAAGGAGAAGGAGAAGGAGAAGGAGAAGGAGAAGGAGAAGGAGAAGGAGAAGGAGAAGGAGAAGGAGAAGAAGAGAAGTAGAGGTTAGCCATGAGCACATGAAGAGAGGAGGAGGAAGGGAATGGGAAGAGAGGGGGAGGGGGAGGGGACAAACAGAGCAGGAGCAGAAAGGCAAGAGCAGGAGAGCGAGGAGGGGGCAAGCAGCCTCTTTTATAGTGAGTCAGGCATACCTGGCTGCTGCCAGGTAACTGTGGGGCGGAGCTTACTTGGCTGTTGCCAGATAACCATGGGATGGAGCTTAGACAGAATGCCAGCAAATAGAGCCAGCCCTCCAGAAGGATCACTTTCCAGGAGAGAGCTTGTGTTCTGGGGTTCCACCCTCATTAAAGTGTCCTGATCTGTCTCCCTTCTCACTCAAGTTCCTGGATCCTGACTCCCCCACAAGTCACTTGGTTGTGTAGCCTGCAGTCACACAAGCCACCCACTCACCCTCCACCCCATCGTACACAAAAGGGCAGAAACAGATTGAGAGTTTCAAATGCAGTTTATTGCAGCAAAACAAAGAAACGGGGTGAGGGGGTTGGGGCGTTCAGAGCAATCCATAAAAGACAAACTAGCAAACACCTTATGTACAAAACCAAAGCAGCTCAGCGTGCTGCAGGGTATGGGATGCCAAGGGGGCCCGCCCAGTGCTCAGGGCGCGCCAGGCAAGGAAGCCCTGGAGCTAAAGTCCTCTTTGAAATGTCATGTTGATGATGGCAGTTCTGAACTGATTCTCATAAACATAAAGTGGGAATGTTACTGGGGGACTCAAACTGCTACTAATATGAAAACTTCTTTGCAAGCAGAGCAGAAAAGAAAGCGCAGAGAAAATAAGCCTAATCCGAGCAATCAACCATAACTCTTCTCTCTAACACGGCTGGTGAGATTGATCTTGCTCTTGCCAGCCATATTTGGCCTTGATGGAAAGGGAGAGCTAATGGAGTGTTGGGCATCTCTTTATTTGGTGCCTAGGGAGTAACTGGTGGAAACAAACTTCACGCTAGAACTGCCAGAGGACTTAACTCCACTGGAGCTGGATCCTCCCCGGCCACCCCCAGAGGAGCCACCATAGCTGCCTCCGGAGCTGCCACCACCCCCTCCAGAGCCACCTCTGTGGCTTCCACTGCTGCCGCCGCCGTAGCTGCCGCCCCCGGAGCCACCTCCATAGCTGCCGCCTCCGGAGCCGCCGCCATAGCTGCCACCACTGCGGCCGCCTCCAGAACCGCCTCCGTAGCTGCCACCGTAACTGCTGCCTCCAGAGCCGCCTCCAGAGCCTCCTCCGTATCTGCCGCCGCCTCGGCTACTGCTTCCGCTCATGCTGGTGTGGCTGGTGCTCACGGCTGCAAAGAGCCTCCATTACACCCCATCCCACTGCTCTCGTTCCCCACCAAGCCAAGCGCCCTAAGAAATCCCCTTGTACTTACAAACGCTCACGCTGGGGGTGCACTCTCCAGACATCCTACAAGAAACAGGCCAAACCCCATCAGTACCTATACCCTGGCAGCCCCGCTTCCTAAGGGGCATGACCCAGACTTCTCCCCAGCCCTCCCAAGTCGGGTTTTCTCCAGCCTGAGTCCAAGCAGGGAGAGATCTCCCTAAATCAGACAAGGCTCTTAGAGCTGTGTGGCTCAGCTATTAGGTTGTGTCAAGAGATCCAGGCCAGCCTCAATAAATTGCTCCATTTCATATGAAGAGCAATGGGGAGGCAGGCAGAGGGCGAATCAGAAAAATAACAGTGTAGAGAGAAGGAGAAGATGAAAGAAAAGGAAAGAAATTAGGACTTGTGAACTCAAGACCTCACTTCTACCCCATGATCTTCCCAAACCAAGACAAATTGCAGTCAGCAAGGAATCCCTAGGAAGCGACCAGGCAGCCGAGGACCTTCCTTACCTGATCTCCTCTCCTTCCAGAAGTTTCCTGTATGTGGCAATCTCCATGTCCAGGGCCAGCTTGGTGTTCATCAGCTCCTGGTAGTCACGCAGCAATCTGGCGAGCTCCTCCTTGCATTGTGACATGGCATCCTCTATCTCATTCAGCTTGTTCTGAGCATCTTTGAGTGCTTTCTCACCGCGCTCCTCAGCATCACTGATGTTCTGCTGCAGGTGGGAGATCTGAGAGGGGAAGAAGAATACAGCACATTATATGAGCACACAGTCCCTCACGTCACCCTGATCTTTCCATTCTGTTAGTCTCGATACCTCAGTGGACCAGTACACTGAGGCACAGAACCCCTGGGCCTCAGGTCACCTTAGCCACCATCATGACTTCCTTAAAGGAATTGAAAGGTTTTAGTTGCTTCTCCTGGGCCTGACCTGAGGCTCTGAAGTCTTTTTACCACAACTTCAAAACTTCTGACTACCTCTCCTCATCCCTCAGCTCCTAAGGTCATGGGCTAGGAGTTCACTATGACCATCATCTTTTCTCTACTCTGTCATCTTCTCAAATTTCCCTTAAGAGTATCTCTCGTGAGAGCTGAATTCTGGAAGCTGACATGGTCCCCAAAGGAAATGGAGAAGGTAGTACAGTCCTGGTATGGATTATAAGACTCAAAATCAGGAAAGTCTCTCCCAAGACCCCAGGGTCATCCCATTCTGTGTATCTGAGGGTACCTGCTTCTTGACACCATCAATTTCAGATCGAAGTCTCTGGATCACTCGGTTCAGCTCAGAAATCTCCATCTTGGAATTTTTCACAGTGTCTCCATGTTTGCCAGCAGTGATCTGCAGCTCTTCATACTAAAGGTGACATGTTGTTTCAGTTACATGCGGATAGAAATGCTTTGTGTACAAATGCAGTGTGCTCTGGCACACACACACGCACCAGCAGGCACAGGACACAACATCAAATGTCCCAGAGAACTGGCTAAGCATGCAGATGCTTACCTTGCTCTGGTAAAAGGTCTCAGCTTCAGCCTTGCTCCTCTGGCAAATGTCATCGTACTGGGCCTTGACTTCTGAGATGATGCCGTCCAGGTCCAAACTGCGGTTGTTGTCCATGGACAGGACAACATTGGTTTCACTGATTTTAGTTTGCATCTGGGACATTTCCTGCAGGGTGTGATAGTTTAGTAACTCTTACAGAGTTTAAAAAACAAAAGCAAAAACCTTGGGGGCTTGGAGGCATGGGGGAGTGGGGGCTGGGGGTTGGAAGGAAGGTTTCCACCCTGCAAAGCAGTGGGGTCAGGACTCAAGGCCTTGCTTGAAATTCAAGAGTTTACCGTTTGGTAGAGTGTGGTGAGGAAGTCAATCTCTTGCTGGAGGGTATCGGCCTTGGCCTGAAGCTCAACTTTGTTCATATAAGCCGAATCCACATCCTAGAGGAACAAAGGTATCATGAAGACATGTTTTTTCGAGGATGGGCCGTAAAGGGGTCTTCCAAGTAGAAATGGTGTTGGGGATCTACTCCTCTTCTGCCCAGTTACACCTTAGTTCTAGATTTTTCTCTCTTCATATACCACAAAATGCTGGTCTGACCTGCTGAGAACTCGCCTTCCTGCTTGCTTTAGGATGCATGGAGCAGCCAAGTACTGGGACAAGCATAGGTCCATGGAAATGAAAGTACCTATCTCAGAGGCCCAGCAGGCTTGTTCCCTGGTTCTCCACAACATGGCTTCCTTCTGCCATGACCTGTATCTAGTGTTTCATAGATGAACTCCACCCCACAGGACTTCCTCACCTTCTTGATGGTCACAAATTCATTCTCTGCATTGGTTCTCTTGTTGATTTCATCCTCATACCTGCAGGAAAGTATAGGTGATTGGGCGATTAAAGCAGGCTGAGGACCGAAACTCAGTGTTCTGGAGTAAAGGAGTCCCTGCCTTCCTTAACAAGCAGGGTCATCATGTCCACCCTTTCTTCTGAGCACTAAAACCATCCAACTATATCTATATTCTGAGAAGATGAAGCAGTTTGTTTGGGTTTTTTTGTTGATGTTGTTTTGTTTTGTTTTTTTAATGCCCAATCAATTTGCCCCAACTGAGGAAAAGCCCTAGCATATCAGTTTCTGGAAACCATTTAGTTCAATAGTAAACATGCCTGACTAGGCTTTCTTACTTGTTCCTGTACTCTTCCACCAGGTCTTGCATGTTCTTCAGTTCGGAATCCATCCGTGATTGGTCACTCTTCAGGGAGTCTACATGCCTTCTGAGGACACTGATATAGTTCTCAAATAAAGGATCTAAGTTTTGGGTCCGGGTTGAGGTGTCCACCTGCTGTAGCAGCTCCCATTTGGTTTGCAGCACCTGGTTCTGCTGCTCTAGGAAGCGCACCTGGAAACAGAAGACCCATTAGCCCAAGTGCAGGAATGGGGTCTAAAGGCCACTGAGCAAGACTAATGCAGTATTTTAAAAAAGAACCTCAATTCCCATTTGACAGCAAGAGCTGTAGGGAGAAGCTGATCAAGATGGAATCCATGACAGAGGAAAATCCCACATGTGTCTTAATGCAGAAAAGTCCTGGAAGGACTTTTCCTTTATTACCAATAGCACCAGACACATAAAAGTATTGGCACGGTGCTTTGAAGTGAATTCATGATGCTTCAGAAGTTTGCCTTCCGATTGTTTTTAGGTAGATAAACATTTACTTCACAGGGATATATATATATACAGTTCATTGTCAGGAAAATACCAAAATAGGGTTTGGAATTTAATGTGGCTGATTTTATATTGACATTATTGATAAATTAACAGAAAAGTCAAAAGTCGCTCATGGTTTTCCAGAACTGAACCCTGGAATGTGTATACTTTTAAAATCTTCTCCTGATCCAATACTTGTGGGAAATTGCCAGAAGACATTGATCCCCCTGAGAGCACAGGATGCTTGGTGCTGATCCACTCCCGGCTTCCTGCTCCTTCATAGGGCATCCTGAGTTACACTTCCTTGTGACCAGAGAAACCCTTGTGAGTTTCTTATTTGCACCCTAGAAAATTCCAATAGCCCCACTTCTATAATCTTCAGTCAACAGATGTGAGCCCAACTCAGTTCAAGAGCTCAGTGAAAATGCAATGGGATGTCAGCTACACTCATCATCAGGCTCCCTTTGTCCAGTAAAGAACATACTCGTTAGCATCCCTCCTGAGAATGCTGCTAGCATATATCCCAGAATTCCATTCTACAACATGTCCTTTAGTCATCAAATGCAAACACATAAGGCTAAGCTCACCCCTTCTTCTGCTCAGTATCACAGCCTTGAGCTGCTAGCTCTCTGCAGTCTGAGCAGGTGAACTCACCTTGTCAATGAAGTTGGCAAATTTGTCATTGAGTGACTTGATCTGCTCTCTCTCCTGAGACTTCACTTTTTGAATCTGAGGATCGACCTCGACGTTGAGGGGTTGCAGAAGGCTCTGGTTGATGGTCACTTCCTGGATGCCACCAGGGGGGCAGACAGGCCCAAAACTACTCCCAAATCTACCACCCCCATATCCTCCACCACCAAAACCACCTCCACTACCAAAGCCACTACCACCAAAACCACCGCCAAGACCTCCGCCAAAACCACTTCCCCCAAAGCTACCGCCACCGTAGCTGCCACCCCCAAAGCCACCACCACCCCCAAAGCTACCACCGTAGCTGCTACCACCTCTAGCCACACTCATGGAGATGCTTCTGCCACCCCCGAGGTTAACAAGACTTTTACTTCCAAAGCCACTACCAGAACTCCCACAGAAGCCTCCTCCTGAAAATCTCCCACCACCACCTCCACCGCTGCGGCGCATAGAGCTGCTGGTGGATCTGCGTTGGAAGCTGACTAGGCCTGCAGAGCCTGAGCTGAAGTTCCTGCCACCCCCGCCGCCGCTGCGGCACAGAGACCTGGAACTACACTGGAGACTCATGATGCCTTAGAGAGAGGTGAGAGCAAAGACTTAAGAGGCGGAAGGAGCTGAGAACTCCTCTGCCTTGAGCCCAGTGCCATGCCCTTATATACTGAGAGGAAATTGGGCTTGGTCCTCAGAGTCAGCCGGAGATGCAAAGCCTGCAAAGGGTTTGGCTTGCCTGCAGCCATACAAGATTTTTACGAGCCTCAACAATACGATAAACACTACACACCTAGCTCCCAGGATGGGCTCTCAAAATTGCTGTGCAGACAGGAATGGCTCGTGTGGTAATCACTTTATCAGACAGGATCTCTCTTCGAGTGCCTGTGACTTAGAGTAGGACCCCCACATTGGCTTCTTGGTGGTTCTTAATAGGATTTCATAATCCCCAGCACAGTTGAGCTGTAATCTCCGGCTCATGGCTCACATGCCCACATACTCACTAGGTCATTGTAGGCTCCCTTGAGTAACAGGTGTGCTTGCTCGACCTTGAATCCCTAAAGGAACTCTCATCCATTTCTAAAGCTGTCCCTTCAAACCCCAGAGGTCACCAAATCACATCTCTGGACACAGAGCAAAGGAAAATCCAATATTTTCTAGAATAAATTTTCAAATGCACATCACTGATTGATTACAGAAGGGGCAGCTATTGCTAAGCAGGATGAGGGGTGGGTGGTCTGGAAGCAACTGAGGGTAACGGTGTGTTCTTTCCTAGGCTTCCTCTAGGAAGAGGTTGTTCCTCTTCAAAAGAGGAACAGCAAGCATAAGAGGCTAGCAGTTGAAAATAGGCAGCTTGGAATTGCCATTATAAAAAGTATGTAGACTGGGCAGTGGTGCCGCATGCCTTTAATCCCAGCAGTTGGGAGGTAGAGGCAGGCAGATTTCTGAGTTCGAGGCCAGCCTGGTCTACAGAGTGAGTACCAGGACAGGACAGCACAGCCAGGGATATACAAAGAATCCCAGTCTCGAAGAAAAAAAAAAAAAGTACATGGAGTAATGAGGTAAATCGGCATCTGGCATATGTGGCAAAGCAAAGTGGGGAAGTTGAGGCATGACAGGTTCAAAAATCTCACCTCATGTTGGACCACAGAAGAGATGAGTGTGGGTTTGGAAGAAAAAGCAGTTATGAAAATCTGGAAAACCTGACCTGAGAAATTCACAGTGTTTCTAGAGTCGGTGACAATTATGATGAAGGGGGCACTGTGGAGGCAGGGAGCTAAAGCCAGTCAGGAACTGGTCGTGTACTTGGAAGTGTTTTGTGGCTTATATGCAGCAAGTTAATGTTCATAAAAATTTGAGACCAGTATTAATCTACCCATTTTTAAATGAGAAAGGTGAACCACGAGATCTGAAAAACTTCCCCCACGTCTTCATGGGTGGTAAGTGTCCATCTGGGGTGTGACTGAAGGTGCCTAGCTACGGACTGTTTCAGGTCCTAACACATGTGTCAGCACAGCAACTGAGTTCACATTCTCCTGTGTGCTTCAGGGGAAACTGAGCAGTGTGAGATGCTGTCCTGGTGTCTGTCAGTGTGAGATGCTGTCCCGGTGTGGAAGACTCTGAGTCCTTGGCTCCTGGCACATGGTAACACTTAGGAAAGATTCCTTCAGATAGCTCTGAGAAGGGGAACCTGAAGATGAGGACTATTCTGGTGCTAGGGTACCCAGGGTGTGTTACACAGGGCCAGAAGCCTTCCTGAAAAGCAGTACTGTATCAGTATTTACAGACAGAAGTAACTTTGAGATCTGGAAAGACCAGAACCTACATAGATGATCATCGTGGAAGCCTGGCATGCTCCCCACATTCAGTGTAGACAGAGTGGAAGACACCTTCTGGAGACACCTGCTCCAAGCTCTGGCTCCAAGCAACTTTGTGAATGCGTGGGAATTTCCCCTGTACAAATAAGCTCTGTAGGAGAGGAGGCATCTGTAAAGACTGTCATGCCCCAGTGCCTGCCAGCTCTGAACCGGGGAATAGTGACAATACTCTGTACTCTATCCATCAAGCTTTCTCTTGTACCAGTGTTTGCCCTTCCCTCTTCCAAGAAGTCCCCAGCCTACCCTCTGCCCCCAACCCCTCCTGGTTGCACAGCACTCTTTCTTTCTTCTGGAACTCTGTCCTAGCGCTGACATCCTCAGACTGCTAAACTAACCATCTCTTTAGGGAATGAGTAATCTGGTCTTGAGAACAATGGGGACTAGAGTGGCCTTGGTGTGCTAATGACGGTTGCCTAATCTCCTTCTAATAGGCAATCAAAATTCTTTTAGTTCAGCATACTCCCTTATGAGACACTATGGACTCCTTCTAGCATTTTGAAGGGGAGTGCATAGGTGCATGCATGTGTGTATGTGCATATGTGTACCAGCCAGTGAGTCCTGCTGCCCTAAGCAACCATCAGAGAGAACAGAGAACAGGGCAATGGTGACAGTTTATGGCACCACAGACACATCCTGAAAAGGGGAAAGGCAGGAACTGAGACACAAAATCACTCTCAGCTTAAGTTCATAGCTCCCACAGGACACATACGAAAGTTTGCTTCCCAGCAGAGCCCTGAGAACTACACATGTTGTGAACCCATTAAATGAAGCTAAAAGCTGATGACCTGGAGAGGCTGTGGCTTACTTTACACACTCCAGCTGAGACAAGACACATGTGAGACTAGACCCTGGGCTTTCTGCTGACCTTCCGTCCATCCTAGAGCAGAGGTACAGAGACAGCAAGTGGTACTAAGAACTATTCCCACCTTCTGGTACTCAGAGGCTGCACCATTGACCCTGCTTACCCCAGAACCCAGGGATGCTCCAGTTCCTGAATCACACCCCCTTTTCTCTCTACACTGCTCACTTTCAACTCCACAGGGTAGGAATTGTGTATCACTGCTAGTGACCCACAGTCCCTCCCTAAGATGTCCTAGGACGTAGGATAGTTTAAAACATCTGTGAAACAGAAGGTGTAAACCACACGCTTAGAAAGCACGGGCATGAACAAAGGGGAAAAGCAGCCCAGACTTCTGTAGGCGCCAACCACTGTCAGGTGCTATATCTCAGGTAGACACTGCTGAGAGGTCCTGTCCCCACTTTAAAAAACAAAAACAAAACTCATCATAGAGGCTGAAATGTGTGCCCTGGGTCACCCAGATGGTAACTAATAGCCAGGCTTGTCTAACTCCAGAGCAAGCACGTGCCTCTTGCCCTTGACCAGCTTATGTTACCCACATCACCTACACCTTCTCTGCTCAACCCCCGGAGGTGACCCTTCCTCCCCATTCTCTGTCCAGACCGACAAGTTCCTCTTCCTGGGTTCTCTCTGTCCCTCTGCATTTTCCAAGTTCCTCCTTCTCTTTCCAATAAGGCTTTCTTGTCCTGACAACTCGTTCCAAAGCCCATCCCACAGACAGGTTCTGGGGCCACAGAAAAATCTCATGTCCTGATTAGCCACTGCTCTAGACTCTGGTTTCAGTCTATTCTGTGACTAATACGCAACCACTCAGCTTGTCAGGGGTCTGCCCAGACCTCACCTCCTCCTCCTCTGAGGAGAAGGTTTCCTTGATTAACACCATGCTGATAGTCTGTTGGGCTCTTTCCCCTAAACTTGGTCCCTGCCTTAGCTGAGAATGTGCTGCGGTACTGGCCTTTCTGCTGGCTTGTCTGTGTGTTTGTTCACCAATACTAATCCTCCTTGTCACAGGGGCTTCTCAGCCTCCCAGGCAGGAGGGAGGGGGCCAATAGAGATAATCCCAACAGGACGTACTGACAGCATTCCAGAACATCTGCACAGGCCCTTCCCCACCCCCACAGGGCTGCCAAGAGAAGCTTTGGGGCACAGCAGGGGCGGGTGTGGTGGTGTTTTGAGAACTTTTTGAGGGATGGGGCCCGAGAAAAGAGTTAAGAGTAACATGCAGTGACAAGCCACCCAGCCCTGTGGGACTCTGGCAAGGCTGTAGGAAAAGGAAATTTCAGGGGAGTGGGGAAAGCCAAAGCTTGGGAGGAGTACAGGGGAGTCACAGACAATGGGGAGGCGGGGTGAGATGTTGAAAGCTGATAAATGGCTGAGGAGGGGCCACCGAGGCTTTTTAATGCTAGTTGGAAAGGTGCCGCTCAGGGGACAGATCCAGTGAAGGCAGGTAGCAAAGCAGACAGCCCCCCAAAAGTCACTGCTAGACAGTGTGGGAGCCAGCAGAGGCCAGAGAAGAGGGAACCAAAGAGCTGTGTGTAGGAGAGAGGCTGTGGATGCTGCCTCAGTCTGCACTGGCGTGGGTAGCCATGATTGGTAGGGGCTGTCACACTGCCCATGGCACACTTCTAGCCATATGACCCATATGCCCTGAGAAGGTTATTCTCAGGCAGGTTACCAACTCTGAGAATAACCTTCCTCATTTGTAAAACAGGAACTAAATCTACCTGCCATGGAAGCTGCAGGGTGCAGATGATACCTAGAGAGAGGGAACTCTGCCTTCCTTACATTTGGAAGGACCCAAAAGCTGATATGATCATTGGGAAATTTAGGGTACAAGCCCCTTGCTGAAATTCATCAAAATACTAAGAAAGGCTTAAGTTCTTGGAACTCCCTAGGACTTGTAAGGACCATATGTTTGCCATAGGGAAGATAAAAGTCCCTAGGTTGCATCCCATAAAAATGATGCTTGCAGCCAGCCCCTGTGACAGAAGGGAGGCAGGGTTAGATGCAAGGAACCCTGAGGGAAGCCATAGGATTCTGTAGTTTGGAGCCAAGCTCCACAGACTCAGCATGCTGGGGCTGCAGGCTGGAAGCTAGGCTGCCACTGGACCCCCCAGTGGCTTTCCTGGCTCAGCACTGGGACGTTTGGACATGACCATTCATTCTAGAGACCCTCCCAAAAGCCCAAGTTCCCAGCCCAACCCAGCAACAGAGCATTGATCAACTTGAAGACATCCAGTTTCCTGGACTGATCGGAAAGCTGATAAAACCAGGGCATCGAGTCCAGCAAAGCCATGGGAGCAACGGAGAGCTTGACTGGTGGAGCACCTGGCTCTTTAATTCGAAGATACCTCCTGGACCAAAGGGCTAGGCATAGGACTCCTCCTCAGACCAAGAACTTTCCCAACCTAGGCACGTACATCTCACCCAAGGTCAGATGGAGTTAGAATGTTAGTGAGCCAATGACTACTCCTCCTGTTCACCGTGTCCTAGATAAAAATCTCTGCAGCTGAGAAGCAGGTGGAATTAAATTTAGATTTCTATTGTGACCCGCCCTGCCACAGCCTCCCAGTGGGGAGGAGCAGCTGGCAAGGCTCCCCTGGGATCTACACGAGCTCCTGCCAGCCCATACCTGATGATTGATAGACGATGGGCCAGCTTTGCTTCTGACTACCCTGCCTTATGGGAAACTACTAATTGAGCATTATGGAATAGCCCATCAAACCCCCACTGGGGTCTCCCAGGTCCTTTCAAGGGACAGTGGGAAGCAAATAAGATAATGCAAGCTAGACATTTTATAGCATTCACAGAATTGCTAATTATTTTCACTGGGACGACCTGGATGTGAGGGTGTTTGGCCCTGATAAGAATGCTCATTGGCCACACCAGGAAACCTTCTCTAGTCTTCTGATCTCTTCCAGTGCTAGTCTCTATTGTTCAAGCTCTAGAGAGCTTCTTATAGACCAGAACATAAACATCTAGACTCTGACAGTCCTACCTTGCTTGCCTCTTCTCCCTCTCCCCATATTTTCTATGCCCCTGTCCTGAGGCATCTCTTTGCCCACAGCCTTAGAACTGGGGTTTTTTGGTCACCTCATTCTGGTTCATGGTTTCGATTCCTCTCTGACTAAGATAGTTGAATCTTTTGAGGTTAGAAGATGCAGGTCATGGGACAAGCCTGCCCTGAAAGAGGATTGGAAGATGACCTATGACTGGCCCTGTCCTAATGCTTTTTCCCAAAGTCACCCTGGATTCCCTTCAATCATCGTACACATGTGAGTGATTCTAGTCCACACCCTTTAAATGTATCTAGTGCTGCCAAATAACTCAGGTTTATTTTACGATCCTGGCTTTGTGATTGTCCTCTACCCAATTTAGCCTTCCCTGGCGTCTGACCTTATTCTTCCTATTAAACTTACAAAGTTTACTTTGTATATTTGCTTGCTTCCCTCTGGCTCTCCCGAATGCACACTTCAGGCAGCAGGGATGTAGAACACCTCCATGCACGCGTCTCCGCCATCCCTGTGACTGCCCTCAACCTAGTGCCAAGCAGTCAGTCAACATTGCTTGCAACCTGAAAACTCCCCCAAGGGGCCTCTCTTATCATAGTCAACAGATGGTGTCTCTCACTAGAATCAAATCTGCTGTAGTTCCAACCTATCCAACTAGGTTATCAGCTGGGGCCAAGCCTTCTTGCCTAGGCAGGCTCTTCAGGTCTCTGCCAGTAACAAATCCAACTCCGTCCTCCCCGGCTTCTCCTTACATCCTCCAGCTTTTCCTTCATGGCCAGGCTTCCCATGCCCACCAGTACTGTCCTGGTCACTGCTCACTGAATGGGCTCCTCTCTGTTACTAATCTTGGGGTTCAGAGCCCCCAGAGTGGTCTCACAACAGAAGGGCCTGAACAATTCCTCTTCCTGATTCTTCTCTTCCTGGTTCCCACAGTCATCACCACGCCCTGTTGACTAATGTTCTCACCAACAGCTAAACACTGTCAATCATTTTTATGTTCACTGCTGTCTACCCTACTTTCCCTTGGCTACTGCCAGGGCTCTTGGCTTTTTATTTTAAATCATAACTCTGCTTCCATATCCTCTCTCTTTTTCTATTGAGACAATCCCTCTGCTCATATCTCCCTCCCTTAGCCTTTTTTCCAACAGACCTGCTGCCAAGACAGAATGTCAGGTGTGCCTTGGAATACATTTTACCAATATAGGTTGTGGTCAAAATCAAATGCATCTCATATCTAAATTCTGTCTATATTCCTTTATTGAATGGAAATCTTATGATGTACCCACACAGACAGACTCTGAAATTCCACATAGGTTGCAGTTATGGAGTGGTTTGCTCCGTTTCAAAAGTTTCTGCATCTTGTTGATCTTAAAGCATCTATTAAAGCCGCTCTGGCCCTTGAATGTGCCTCAGTTCCCTTGCCTCCTGGTTTAGTTCCTCTCCTTATCTTTTAGTTTTCTGTCCAGAGAGCTCTACCTGGCTCCTCACCCACATCTGCCTCTGCTTTAACCCCAAGCCCCAGACCTCTTTCCAGTCTCCAGAAGCCATCTCTACCCTCTGATGACCCCTGGTGTAGTTCCATCATTCCAGTCTGCTTGGGTTCTCAGGGGCCTTGTTTATGCCTTCAAGCTGAAGGACCCAGAGAGACACACACCCTACTTTCTCTTCCCTCTGAACCTTCTTACCCTCTGTGTCTCATAGCTCGATTCAGCAGTCTACCCATTCTACTTGGCATCTCAGTGCCTGAGCCACTTGCCTGCTGCACAATAATCCACTCCAGTTTGATTTCTTCCCATAATAAGCCACAGAAGGTACTATACAAATATCCTGTTGAACAACTGTACAGCTTGGCTTTTGAAGGATGAGCAACTTTACAAACTAGTAAAGGTGAGAGTTTGGGGGCCTTTCCAAAATGGCGCGCTGCTTGTACAATGAAAAATAATAAAGGCAATAATCCTTGGGGGGCCAATGATACCACCACAGGGATGTGCCTCTATTCATTGCAAGCATGAGAACCTGTGTTTTCTCCCAGAATTTAAAAGCCTGGCATAGTGACATGTACTTTAGATCTTAGCACCAGGTCAAGGCAGAGAAGGGTGGGTGCCCGGGGCTCACTGGCCAGCCAACCAACTAGCCTAATTGGTGTGTTACAAGCCAATAAGAGAACCTGTCATCCCCCCCCCCCACACACACACACACATACCAAAGAGAAAAGAAAGAAAGAAGGAAAAAGATAGATGATACCCAGACTGACAGCTAATGTCCTCTGTCTCTGTAGGAGGTGCACACAACTGCACACATACTCCCATACATGTGCTCTTGTGCACATATGTACCCATACTCACAGGAAAAGAAAAATAATAAGCCTTAACTTTCCAAGTTAGAATTAATTTCAAAGAACTTAATAATAACAAAGACAAAATAATAACTCATCTTCTGACCACACAATATATAGAGATCACAGAGAAATTTATTGTAGAAAAAAAACCAGAACTGCCAAGCTCTTCAGAGTTCAGCTTCCAACCAGGAAATGAGGTCACAAGCATTACCCAGCAGCCCCTGCATAGATGCTCTCCCGGACAGAAATATAGACTCAGCGGTTGTAGGGACTAGGCAAGCAAGTCAAGGGGTCTCTGGGACACTCGGGAGGCGAAGGCACGTTCCCTCTCTCATGAGGGAATGTTCATCAGCTGGTACTTTCCTCTTCCTGCCCCCTCAGCACAGCTCAAGTATTTCTGATAGAGCTGTAAATTAAATTTTAAATTAGGAGAAAAAGTCTGACAGGGTGCTCAGAATCAGAGAACAGGGGGATGAAGGATGTCTGAGAACGAATCTTGGGTTGTTTACAAAAACCCTAGCTGTTTCCTGATTGGCACAAGGCTGAACAGCTCTATAACCCAAGTCAGCAACTCTCATTCCCCAGCCCAGACACTTGCATGGAGCAGTGCTGCCCAACACGTGCCCGGTGTTTGTGTTTGAGCACTTCTCAGTAGGGAAGGGGCTGGCTCTAAATGCAGGGGGCTGCTGGAAGGGGAAGGACAGAAACAGAGCTTGATTGACCACCCTATCATATCCACACCCACTGCCGGGACAGTCTTCCTTAAGTCCCCATACCAACTGAAATATCTGATGGGACTGTTAATCAGTCAGTGGATGACACAGGTCAGCACAGGCATGGCCTACAGGTACCGAATCAGAACAAACTTACCCTTGCTGTCATAGTTAACGAGCATGAGTCTACAGAGCAAAGGACCCCGAAGGCTCTTGCCTCAGACGGCCCCCTCGCTAAGCAAGCTTGCCTTGCAAAAAAAAAAAAAAAAAAAAAAAAAAAAAAAAACGATTTCGGTAGGCCTCCGCGGGGTGGGTTATTATTTACTGAGCTGCCCATTTTAGGAACGGGGACCTGAGACTGAGGCTCTTAGTTTAGTTGTTCACCAAGCTTTCTTTTCGTCGCTGGACAAAGCCCCTGAGGATCACGACAGTGGCAAGACCAGCGGAGGGGTGCACGTGAGCATGTGTCTGTCTCTTCCCCTCTTAGATAGAGTCTGAGTGTCACCTGGAAACTTGCTGAGACCCATTGGAAAAAGATAGGTGAGGGAGCCCGGGAGAGATTGGGGGGGACGGCCATAGAAGTGCAGCGGCGTGGCTGCTACTCCACCACGTGCCTGCGCGAGCTATGGGTGGATGTCTGCAGTATCTGCGTGCGGGAGGAGCCGCCCCCGCCGCCGCCGTATTTGCTGCTGCTTCTGCTATTGGAGCCGTAGCTCCCGCCTCCGCCGCCGCCGCCGCCCCCGCGGGAGCTGCCGCCGCCGTAACCTCCTGAGCCGCCGCCGCCGCCGCCCCCGCGGGAGCTGCCGCCGCCGTAACCTCCTGAGCCACCGCCGCCGCCGCCGCCGCCACCAATGGTCACCTGGCTACTATGCACCGCTGCATCAGGGAAGAACAGACACAGAATGGCCAGGAGAACTCATGGCCAGGGGGACCCAGCAGCACCAGCCCTGAGCGCCTGCAGGCTGGGATCAATGGTGCCCTCCCCTTTGCAAACAGAGGCACTGAAAGTCAACTGAGCAGTTCCAAAGGATGTAGGCATTCATTTAAGTAAAGTGTGCTGCCCCTTCATCCTTGGTGCTCTCAGTTCTTATGGAGTACATATCCTAATGATTTCTAGCCAGTGTTGTCAAGTATCTCAAGCAAGGAAAGTAAGCCTTGCTCACTTTGGTGGGGTTTTTTGTTTATTTGTTTGTTTTGTTTTTTGGTTTTTTTGGTTTTTTGGGGGTTTTTTTGTATGAGACTAGAAAACAAAAGCAACCGGGCCTGCCCACCTTCTGCCCAGTACCAACCAGCTACTTACAGATGCTCACTTGACTCTGCATCGCCCCCGACATCCTGTGAAATCAAAGCATACCCGTCAATCATAGGAGCAGAGAGGCTGGTGGAAGGGTAGAGCAGAGGTGTCCCCCAGCACTGACGTGCAGCCTTGTTAGCATCTGTGGTTCACACATGGCTGCACCCAGCCCTGGCTAGGGGAGAAAGAAGCATGGTGCTTGGGAGAAAGGGACTGGTAGCAATGACTTCTTCCCTACCCTTGTAACCTATACATCCTAACTCAAATGTTCCCACTCTTCCTGGACAATCTTCCCGGGAACACATGGGAAAGCCTCTTCAGCCTCATTTTTCCATGGGTCCATCCATATCTTTGGCCTACGGAAGGAGCATGGTAACTGTACCTGCTCTCCTCGCCCTCCAAAAGCTCGCGGTAGGTTGCGATCTCCACGTCCAAGGACAGCTTGGCACCCAGCAACCCCTGGTAATCTCTCAGCAGCTTGGCCAGGTCCTCCTTAGCCTGCTGTAGGGCCTCTTCCATTTCTTGCAGCTTCTGTTTAGCATCCTGGAGAGCCCTTTCTCCTCTCTCCTCTGCATCAGAAATGGATCCATGCATCTGTTCGACCTAAATCCGAGACAGGTGCGGGAGCACAGAGGTGTTGAGCTCCTGGAATCTGACCTGGGCCTTATGGAAGGTGGCATGCCTGGTGAGCCCACCCCGAGTCCTGTCCTACCTGCTTCTTGACGTTGGCGATCTCTGCCCGCAGCCTCTGGATGTTACGGTTCAGCTCTGAGATCTCCATCTTGCTATTCTTCAGGTCGTCTCCATGTTTCCCAGCTGTGATCTGCAGCTCCTGGTACTGTGGGTCAGAAGCACCACCATGATCAGTATCTGCAGTTCACTAGGCTCTCCCAGAGAAAGATCTGGGCTGCTCTCTCTCGGAGTAAGCTCACCTAGAGTTGTGATCAGATACACGCACACTAACTCCAAATCTCCCTCAGCTGAGCAGCAAAAAGAGACAGTACGTATACACACACACACACACACACACACAATACATACACATGCACACATGCACACACAGTACATATACACATGCATGCACATACACAAATGCATAGTACATACATACACATGCACAGTACATACCCCTGTGCGCGCACACACACATAATACGGACACATGCACACATGCACAATACATACATGCATGCATGCATGCATATACACGAATGCACATACACACACACACATATACCACTATA
Organism: Mastomys coucha; assembly: GCF_008632895.1. NCBI lineage: Eukaryota > Metazoa > Chordata > Mammalia > Rodentia > Muridae > Mastomys > Mastomys coucha. Next base: position 33,280,457 of record NW_022196893.1, read on the forward strand.
GCAGGTCTCCCTCCTCTCTCATGCCCACCAGTCTGTGGGCATATCCCACTGATACAAACCTGTTCCTTTATGTTCTTTATCACTGTTTTCAGGCACCTAAGCCTTCACACAACCTGTACCCACACAGAACTCCCTCCCTCTTTCCTGACCACCATATTCCTTGTCCCTTTTCCAGAAGACTAGCAGAATCTGCTGGTCTCAGAAGCCCTCAGAGCACCCATGTTCATTTCTTCCTCTCCTGTGCCAGTATTGCTGTATCAACCAGACTATACCCAGGGCATCCTCAGGAAGAGCCAACAAGAAAATGTGCATTCTGACAAAGCTCTCCTTCCCCCATCTCCTGACATAATCACCACAGCCCAGAACATGTTTTCACACTGTGGGACAGAAGTCGGTGATATTGGAATTGGCTTTAAAATCCACAAAGCAGGTCGCCCCATCCTAGTTACTCAGAACGCAATGACTGGGGTCTTCAACCTTTGTCCCTTCAACTAGAGTCTTAACCTCTCAAAAACATGAATTCATACCCAAGAGGTTGTCAAAACTATGCCCAGTGGCATAATGACGAGTATATTTACCCAGTTAAGTTCCCATATTGCTAGCAATGTTGTAAAATATTTGGAGTCACAGAGAATGATTCTAAAATTTCTAAGTGATACATAAGAAAGTAGAAAACTAAAAAATGTGCTATAATAAAAAAATAAAAGTAACAGATGTTGTAGGGGTTAAGAACCTGTCTGTAAATTGCACACCTGGGTTTAGTAGTATTTCAGGACAGTTTCTTGTTACAAGGCTTAGGAAAACTAAGCAGCCTGGCACCTACGAGTTCTCCAGAAGGATCAATTGAAAACAAGCAGATAAAGCAGGCAGGAACTATCCTATCGTACTCAGTGTCTGGGAAAGAAAAGATAATTTCTGAAGTCTTCATCGTTGACATGTTAGACTTTAAAGTCAGGTGGCAATAGCAGTTTGAGGACTGTGTTTATTTTGGGATGCAAACTCAAAACCCAAGCTCACCTTAGTCTGGTACAGGGCCTCAGCCTCGTCTTTGCTCTTCTGTGCAATTAATTCGTATTGGGTGCGTACGGCATCGATGATGCTGTCCAGGTCCAGGGAGCGGTTATTGTCCATTGACAAGATGACATTGGTATCACTGATGTTGGTTTGTATCTGGGACAGCTCCTGTGAGACACAGAATACAGTTCACTCCTTCCACCCTTCTCCCTCAAAGATATCTGGGGAAGCCAGAAATCTGGACTAGACAGGCCTCTTGATGTTCCCGTAATTGTTCTGTGCTACGAAACATAGAGGGAAGGTCTTAAGTGTTTTGACTAAAGGCATCTGGGCAGGAGGAAGGAGCCTATGACCCCATCAAGCTTCTCTTGTACAAACTGCCCAGCCTTGCTGTGGCTTCACTACCTTTTTGATACAGGCCCTTGACAGACAGAGTTGTCCCTTGTTACCATAAGAGTTCTCAGAGACAGTAGAAAGGAATCCAGTTTGGAGCCATTTGACTACCGAGTTAGTTCATGCGTTCTTCTGTTGAATGGGCTTTTCCGTAAGGTAAGCGGAGCATCTGACACTGCACTCTGGTCAGCATGAAGCCCCACGTTAGACACAGGTGACAGGTAGGGGTGAGGAGCTCACTGTCCTGCTCCTCTCTAGTTTGTCCTTACCACAAAATCCCTTCTATTGCCTTCTATGGGGTTCTCCCAGAGTCCTGTGAACGTCCCACAGTGTGTGAAGACCTGGTTGTTACTCTCATGTCCCGGGGGCTGGAGAGCATGCATCAGGGAACTCCTTTACCCTCACCAATCTCAAGATGCTCACTGCCCTGCCGACATCTCTACTAGCTCCACCACTGAAGCTGAGGGAATGCCCCAGTTGGGGGAATCGGCTGGTGAGATGAGCCTTCTCCAGTTCACACTCTTATGGGATGTGGGAAAAGAACAGGGCCTTCTCCCCAGGACTGCACTCACCGTATCAAATAGATATTTCAGGAAGTTGACCTCCGCATACAGTGTGTCCACTTTGGACTGCAAGTCTGATTTGCCCATGAAAGCAGCATCCACATCCTGTGTGGCAAAGGTGTTCAGTTTCATTGTCCAGGCATTGCCCGCCACCAGCTTCCTGGCTGCCCCCAGGCCAGTGGCAGAAGCCACTTCCTGGCTAAAAATGTCATCACTCAAGTCAGACCTGGAAGCTGACTTTCCTAACCAGAAAGAGGCACAACAATACCTCCACATCTCAATCACTAACATCAACTCCCTAGGTTCCTTCCCAGTCCCAAGACTATACATAACTGACAGACATTTGAAAGCTGCCTATACGTTAACTTCCTTTCCATTTCCAAAGCCTAGAGGACTCCTGGAGCCACGGTTGTATGGGCCTGACTTTCTTGTGTGTCAGGGCCCTGCAGCTGGACAGAGCACATGTATTAGTCCAAGACTTCACCCTGACCCCCCCCCCAGGGGTTTTCTCCTATTCAATCCCCAAAAGATCCCTGTTTTCCTTTTACCTTCTTCAAAACAACAAAGTCATTCTCTGCATTGGTCCGCTTGTTGATTTCATCCTCATACCTGTGATGGAGGCAAGAAGCAGGCTACAAGGGCTGACCTCGGCTGCTTGAGATTTAGCTTCCCAGCAGAAAGCCCAGACTCCCCCAAGTCTCAGTTGTCCTGAACCCAGACGGCCCCACCAACCATCACTCCCACCCCCCACCACCCATCACCCTCACCCCTTACCACCCCACCACCTATCACCCTCACCCCCCCACTACCCATCACCCATCACCCT
>NW_022196893.1:33283657-33292201 GCF_008632895.1 Mastomys coucha
CCACCCATCACCCTCACCCCCCACCACCACCCCCTGCTCACAGCACTGCTGCCCCCTGCCAGGGCCTGGTGTTCTGGCAGATGAATGGCTAGAGGCAGCCCACAAAACTCCTAACTAATAGGATGAGGGCCTGACAGGAAACCTCAAGAGGCACGCATGCCGAATGTCCCCCAAGTGTTCGCATTTATTCTGATGTTGTGACTTTGTATATGTTCCCTCAAACTTTTTCCATCAAGACCATAAAGTAACAACCACCTTAGCTAAATCTTTTAAGAGAAAAAAATATTTCATCTACTGTTTTGTCTCCACCTCCAATATTTTCTTTTCCCCCGTAGACTCACACACATGGGATCCTTCAGTGGCCCAACACAGTTAAGCACATCAAGGTGATGTCAAAAGAAGCGCCCTTGAGCTGGGAGACTGTGGAAGAGGCCACTGGGACACCTACAGTCACTCACAGACAGCTGGTTTAACCTCAACTGTCATCCCTACCATGACTGCACAAAATTGCTTGTACTTAGTAAACGCCAATACTAAAAACTATTAAGTATTGTTTCTTCTCAGACCCGTGTTTCTCAGAGTGTGGTCCCCAGTGCACTAATATCACACGTTCAAGATACATATGTACTGGCTACATCTCAGATCTGCTGGATCAGAACTACTGGCGTGGCCGCAAAGTCTGATGTAACAGGATGCATCTAAAACTTAAGAACCACAGATCCACTCCTCAGAGCACTCCAGCAAGGAGGGCACACTCCAGGCAGAGAGACGAACTTGTAGTAGGGTTCACTAATCTCCTGCCCTTCCCTGCTCCATGTAACTGACACCTGGCTGTCACTGCTATCCTACACAGGACTTCCACAGGTAAAACGGTGCCCCCTGCGATTACACAATGCAGAGCCCCCCCCCCATGCCAGTCCCAGCCGCAGCAGAAGGACCCTGACAGTCTTCCCCTTGACCCCTTTGCTCCCACCCTGGCTCCTCACTTGTTCTTGTAGTCCTCCACAACATCCTGCATGCTCCTGATCTCCGTGTTCTGGCGCAACTGCTCAGTGGTCAGAACATCCACCTGTCTCTGCAGCTGACCGATGAAGTCGTCAAAGATTGGCTCCAGGCTGCTGGTCCGAATGGAGGTGTTCACCTGCTGCAGCAGCTCCCATTTTGTCTGTAGCACCTGGTTCTGCTGCTCCAGGAAGCGCACCTAAAGAACACCCCAAGCTCAGAACAGCTTTCTCCATGGGAAGAGAGACAGTGGCTTAACAGCACACTCAAACCTCAGAAATTCAAGATGGGCCTTTTGACCATCAAGGGAGGCAATGTGGCTCCCTAGGTCACCTCCAGCTAGTGTCATCCAGCTATACCCCTTTCTATAACAGACTTCTCACCCCACATTTAATTTATCCATGCCAGCATGAACAAACACCACTTTCTTTGTATTTATTATTGGAACAGAGAATATGACTGAGGGCAAGACACAAGGAATGACGGGTCTTGGGTTATTCTTAGGTGTGTGCCTTCAGCATCTACTACCATGTTTGCTGCCTGCCACTGTGATTTTTTGAGACAGCAACCTCATTTAAATGCTTCATAACCCAGCCAGAAATTTTTAAACATGTGCTCTTGCTTTTTAAAATCCTGCAATGTATTTAAATGCCCCAAGTAATAGCTTTGGGCTGACAGATATTTTAAAAATGCCCCAAATTTGCTGTTTCCTTTGCTTGCCGAGGAAAGCGAACACAGAAATGGCTCTGTGTTTTCACCACTTCTTCCTCTCTGACTGTGGGAACAAAGACAACACAGAGAGGGAGCTGGGTACATAGACCAAGTACACGTGTGGTGTGTGCTCCGTGTCACCAAACCAAACTTTCACTTTTCTTTGACCTATTTCCCACAGATGAACCTTCTTCTCCCATGCAGTCATAGAGAGGACTGGGCTGTAGTGTGCTTCCCTCAGGTACATGCCGTTGTGTGCACACAGACACACACAAGTGTGTGCACATACACACTCTCACATTCATATACATATACATATATAAATGTGTATCACATATACCGCCATATAGATGCACAAATATTCACACAGACATCCATATTCACACACTTACTTGTACACAAATGCATGTGTATGCACTCATCCCTACATAAATATATTCATATACATTCATTCATATATGTACATATACAAATAGTAAGGGGAGAGAGAGAGCTCTCCAAAGTCCAGCACCCTTCTCCAGGAGCTATGAAAGGAATGGGGAAAATCTCTGCCTTGTGGGGTCAGAGCAGCACTTTGCATACACTCTCCTATGATGAAGCACTCTACAGCACCCAGAATTCCCAGGCCCCGAGACTTCACCTGTCTAGGGAGCCAGCCCTGCCAAATCTCTTTGGATTATTCTTACTCCAATGAGAAGAATGTGATCGGCGAACATCGTTCTCAGGCCTATCTTGGCTGACTTTATCACAGCGAGGGGTTGGGCAACCAGCCCTCACAGTACACTTGTCAGCACAGCTTCTAACACCCCCAGGAAAAATTCCTGCCACTCTCTGTCTTGCTTCTGTGGTGTCTGTCACTCCCAGAGAATGGAAGAATCAGTTCTGCACTCCATGACAGCAGTATGTGTGGTGACAATGGCTTTGACACCTTCTCAGATTGTGGCTTTTACTCTAAATGAGACACGACTCCAGGGAGGATTTCTGAAGGAGAGGAAGCTGGCCTTTAAGAGGATGGCTCTGCTGCACTATTGAGAATAGCCCAGGCTATACCAAAGTGGAAGCATAAACCAGGTTGAGAAATTACAGTAACAAAAGTCTGCTTTCTTCCAGACTAGAGGCCTGAAGGCTGATTGTCCTTGAAGGACCTGCTCCAAAGAAAGAATATGAAACCACTAATCCTTGTATCCTGCTATAAAATGTAATAAGCTTCTGTCCTTGTCAGGAGCCTTGATCAAGTGAAAATTCCAGGTTAATTTCCAGAAAGAAGACTGTGGGACTTCGTTTGCCAGTTTTCCCTGCTCCTTCCTTGGCCAACCTTGGCCTCCTGGTAGCATCCCCCTCACTGATAAGTCCTTGCTCCAGGCGACCCTTCCGGAGGCACCATGGTGACCAAACGTGTTTCTCATCCCAAGTGATCAGAAGTAGACAGAAGCACATAGTTCTGTTGAACTCTCTTGGAGCTGTCCATGACCCTCCCTCTATGTCCTCTTCCTCCTGCTCATACACCACTTCATCTCCAACACTTGCCCTGATAGCAATCAGTGACCATCCTGCCTTCCTCTACAAGTAAGAAAGGGAAGGTTTTGACCATACCTGTCTGTTGATCTCTTCTCAGAGACCAAGAGGAAAACTTCATGTGACTTAGGGTAAAGGGTTTCAAGGTGACCCTTTGTTGGCCGTGGGGAGGGTGGTAAAAAGGCAAACTCAGACAGAACACCTCATTATACCTTACTGACCTTAGTTCCCAGAGAGACCTGCCATCAAGGCACTCACCTGATGCCCACCAGCAGCTTCCTAGCTGCTGCCACTGCCTGTCTCTAGTTGTACCCACCACATCCCTTCTTTCTGTCATTTTCCCAGAAATTTTGACATTTGAAATTCCCTGAAGGGGTCACATTTTTCATGCTTCCTCTCTGCATGGACATTGTCTGACAGCTGTTTGACTCTTCTGTCTTCAAGACCCAGGTAAGACCTGGGGTCTCTCAGCAAAGCACTCCTAGTATCCAGTAGGCACAGCTCAGGTACCTTTGAGCTACCAGTGACCCAAAGAGTACCTCATACTAATGCATCTCCCATAAACGGTTACCATTCTCTGCCATTCTGTTTTGGACCTTCCTGAAAGCATGGCTTGTGTCCCAGTAGCCCTTATAGCTTTTATGTACAGAGTCCTAATAAAATATTTGTGGATTGAGTGGGAGTGGGACAATTGGTCAGGTAGATTGATAGACAAGCAAATGGGCAGGTTAATGCACAGATGAGTGCATAGTAGGGCATGAGTACAGACACTTATGTTGGTTATGTATATGAGTGTAGGCAGAAGGAAGGATAGATTATGGTTATGTGGATGGTAGATGAGTGGGTGAGTGGATATATAGATGGATGGATACAAATGATGGATGGAAGACTGATGGATGGATGGATGGATGAATGGGTGGATTGGGTGGTGGGTAGGTGGATGGACTGCATGGATGAATGGAGATAGATGAATGGATGTGAATAGATGAATGGATGTATGCACCTGAGAAGATAAGTGGATGGCTAGATATGTGTGGATGAGTAGGTAAATGAATGATATGTAAGTGGATGGATGATGGATGGATGGATGGATGGATGGATGGATGATGGATGGATGGATAGATGAATGATGGATGGATGAGTGATGGGTGGATGAATGATGGGTGGATGGATAGATGATGGATGGATGAGCAGTGGATGATGGATAAATGTTGGGTGGACAATGGATGAATGGACAAACAGATGAACAGATGGATAGATTGGTTGGATGGATGGTGGATATGTTTGAGTAGGTAAGTGGATGAATGGATTCATAGATGTGTATGGATGGTAGATAGAAGGATGGATGTAGGGAGCACAGGTGATTGGGTGGGCACTGAGGTACACAGATGAGTGGAATGTGGGTAACGAGGAATGAGAGTGAGATGAGTGTCATGTGCATCTATTGGGTATCGCCATGACTCTTGTCTGCTTTCCTACTAACAGCACATACCCCTACCTCCACCCCAAAAGCCTGTGTTAAATGCTTATGTTAAAGCCCTGTGAAAGCCTAGCTTAACTGCTTTCTGAGTTCTCAGAACACACACAAGAGGAAGTGACTGCCATCAACTTAAAGTGCACAGTGGTAGCTGATAGCTGCATTCCGGCAGAGTGTGAGGCCCTTTTGGCTATCCAATGGTGAACAGAGACTCTCCCTGTCCATAAGGTACTCACCTTGTCAATGAAGGAGGCAAACTTGTTGTTGAGAGTCTTGATCTGTTCCCGCTCCTGAGTCTTGACCCTCTGAATTTCAGGATCCACCTCCAGGTGAAGGGGCTCCAGGAGACTCTGGTTAATAGTCACCTCATGGATCCCCCCGGGAGGAAAAGAAGGACCGAAGCCCCCAAGACCAAAATTGCTAGTGCCGAATCCAGCACCCCCAAAACTACCTCCAAATCTGCCACCTCCACCATAGCCACCCCCAAAGCCACCTCCACCAAAGCTTCTTCCTCCTCCAAATCCTCCTCCTGCCCCTCTACCCTGGCAGAAACCACTGGCACTTCGTCCCACTAGGCTCCCAAAGATGCTTTTACTACCACCCAGACTGTAGAGACTCCTGGAACTGAACCCACCACCATAATCTCCTCCAGACCTCCTCGACTGACTCACAGACACCAGAGCCTGTCTCCCACCTCCAAAGCCTGATGAAGACCTCGAGCTATAGGCCCTCCTGCTCCTTGAGCTAAATGCAGACTGAGAACTGAACTGGCGGCTCATGGTTGCTAGGGCAACCAGAGGCACAGGTAGCAAGGGCCCAGCTGAAAGGAGGCAGAGAGCAGGGACTGAGGGAGCTGTGACTCTCTTGGAAAGGATCTGGCTCCGTCCCTATATATACACACACCTGCTGGGCTGGGTACTTTCCGAACCCTGGGAGGGGAGTATTTGCCTGCCAGTGGCATCTGCTTACAAGCCTCATACCTATGTGTTGCTTAAATGGCACTGCAGACAAACTCCCCCAACTTGATCATTTATCATTCATCTCTTACTAAGGAGAGACCAAGGGTAGCAATCTCTCAGGATCTCAGTGCTGGAAACTCCTGTAACGTTTCTCCTTAAATCTCAAATTGATCTTTTCCTAAGCAGCAGCATGGAGTTGTTTGTTTTGGGGTGTGCCAGGGAGATCTAGGATAAAACTATGAAGTGTCTAGTGAGCTTGGGACCACAGCTGGGATAAAAGTGGAGACACTTGTAACAGGGCTGTCCTTGTACACAAAATCTGTTTTTGTTTTGTGGTTTGTTTATTTGGTTGGTTGGTTGGTGGGTGTGTGTGTGTGTGTGTGTGTGTGTGTATGTGTGTGTGTGTGTGTGTGTGTGCATGCATGTGAACAAGATATCTTGTGAATATCTCCCTGTAAGAATGTCTGTCTCCTAGACTTGGAGGAAATTTACCCCCATATGTCGTCTTCTATTCTAATATTTCTAAACTGACACTGACAATACTTTTGTAAAAAGCAAATGGAGTAGCTGTCTTTTAAGGGATATGTAAACGCCACACAGGTAAGTGAAACGCAAGCCTTAATTTGGATTTAGTATTTTCATTTGGTCAGCATACAATTGTTTTCCTGGCAGAGACGAGACAATAATAATGAGTTCTTTAAGGGTTACTCTCAAATTCTGTTCTTAGCAGGGAGTAGCAGGAAAGGAACCTTGGCTCATGTGCACTCTCTGAGAAGGAAAGGTTGTCCCCAGTAGGGGACCTCATGTGAAGTTCATGAGAGTCTACATGTGTTGTCCAACAAAGGTGTGTGTTTGTATCTGGGCACAAATAGCTGGTGTATTTCATCCAAAATGCACTAATAAATGGTGTGAACAGAAAAGAAGGAATAAATACCCAGCCTCAGAAAAAAATGATTAATGATTTTCCCACATGGACACATTGTTTAAAAGCAGAAGGAAGCATCACAGGAGAAAAGGTATTGATACAATGTCAAAAAAGGCCTGCCCTCAGCTCAGCGTGGAAGAGTGTAAATCGCTCTCATGCAGATTGTGGAACATCTTCTCCTAATGGTTTAAATGTTCTTTTTCTGTGTGTTCATGCAATGAATCTTTTTTTTTTCAATAGTTGGGGCCAATTTCCAAGTGCCCCAAATTTGGGGCAGAAATCCCAAACAAATCAAGAAGAATCAGTTGGCCTGTGAAATCAAGAGATGGCTAGGACCAGCTTTGGAGAGAAGCATCCTGCAGCTGGGAGTGTCCAGGGGGCTGCTGCCAGCCTTCAGTCCTTATCACTTTCCACAGCGTTCTGAGCATGGGAAGTCTTTAATGGGTCATCTCAGGAATCAGTGTGGACAGGAAAGTGAGGGAGCCTGAGATCTGAAAGCAAAAGCTCCGATCTCACCTCCAGGCCCTGTCCCGCCTGGCTGTTGTCATCTCAGACAAGCCACTTGCTCCAGAGCCTTGGGTGCTACAGTCTTTCCAGACTCCATGATTTGAAGCATAGCAGAAGATACTGAACTACCCTCAACATGCATGCATAGCTCCTCTCTCCCTCACCCCTGTCCCATTCTGATGAGCAGCTACATTATCTGATTTCCAACTTCAGCTGAGACAGTCCTCTAGGAACTTTATATAAGACAGTAAAGCCAAGTCTCCCAACCCCTTGCTCGCAGACAGATGCAGACAGAAAAGAGTTGAAAATGGAATTCTGGAGCTTCCTGTGGTCAGGATTCTGAATCAAGCAGAGACAGACACAGCAAAGAGAGGAAATGGTCATCAGAGAAGTTGGGAATATTATGGTGGAACCACACACATGGCAGCAGTGGTTGGTGAAGGGATCCTTGCATGGAGCATCTTTAAACTTGGCTTAGAATTTTGTTCCCTTCCCCAACCCTTGGTTTGGACACTGCTTCCTCAAGTCAAGTTTCAGACCCCTGAAACCATCAGTAAGATGGTAGAGAACCATCAGTAAGCTCCATGCGGTGCTCTAACAAAGACTGTGCTCCAATATGAAAGAGCAGCTGTCAGCTGGTCCTGTGGGTGGGGCTCCTTCTCCTAACACCTTCAGGAAGCTCTCCCTAAGGCTAAAAACCACTGCAGTACTTGTCTGTACTGCCTGCTCAGGCCCACCTCTCTTCATTCCCATATTTGTGCCCAACTAAATAAATGGTTCCTTAATGTTAGGATCAAACATGGCTCAGGAGCCCCTCCTTAAATAGTGTCCATCAGTTTGCTGGCAGAGGCTAATGGCAGAGCCCTGCTACTTCTAGTGAAAGCAAAGATTGACATGTAGAATAAGGAACCCCACATTTAGCCAGCCTCACCATGCCTAGCTCTGTGGCCATCCTATTTACTAATTATTGATTTCCCCCTCCCCACTACTCTCTGCCTGCAGTGCTCTCCCTAAAAGTGGGAAATCGACTTGTCCTCATCTGACTCCCAAACACTGAAACCCAAAGCTGCCAAGAGGGTGAGGCCCAAGCAGCTATCAGCCACCAGAATCACTAAGCAGTAGCTCGAGGGAGGGTTCGAGAGGAGCATCCCCTATAGATATGCTCCCCACCTTATCCAGCATCTCCCAGGGGCTGGAGGTGGATGCAGCAAGGGCGTGGCAGAGAAAAGCCAGAGGAAGAATCTCACTATCCAGTCCCCACCCAGACAGTGAAGCACTGAAGCTATGGGACTGTGATGCAGGTGTGGGGCTATGGTGCAGGCATGAGGCTATGGTGCAGGTGTGGGGCTATGGTGCAGGTGTGGGGCTATGGTGCAGGTATGGGGCTATGGTGCAGGTGTGGGGCTATGGTGCAGGTGTGGGGCTATGGTGCAGGTGTGGGGCTATGG
>NW_022196893.1:33292217-33333323 GCF_008632895.1 Mastomys coucha
GGTGTGGGGCTATGGTGCAGGTGTGGGGCTATGGTGCAGGTGTGGGGCTATGGTGCAGGTGTGGGGCTGTGGTGCAGGTGTGGGGCTATGGTGCAGGTGTGGGGCTTCACATTCAGAGCTTTTGGACCTGTAATCAGCAGAAGGAAAGCCGTGGGGTGGTGCAGATGCAGAGAGAGCAACTGATCCATAGAGCAGAAGCTCTAACCTTGGTTTCCTACCCAGCAGGAGCTACTGGTCCCTGTTCAAGTGTCAGAACTGGGTTTGAAGTGGAGGTCAGCAGCCATTTCACTGGAGAAAGTGATAGAGAGAGGGAGACAGTCTGCATTACAGAGATCTGTGATGCAGCTGACATTGTAGCTCCTCCCTCCTAACCCAAATAGAAAAGAGAGTCCAATGAGGAAGTCCCGGGCAGCCTCTGCTCCTTCAGAGACAGGCGGACTGAGAACTATACCACTTATCTAGCAGGCCCAGTGACCAGCAGGAGAAAGGTAGTATTTAGCACACAGAAACATCAGGGAATTCTCCTGATTTCTGAGTGAGGGTGGCTGTCGGGCCATCAATTAATGCCCCAAAGTATCTAGGGTCTCGCCTTTGAAACTTTCTTTGACTAGCACCCCAGAACCAGCCTGGGAATGTAGGATGAAGCAGTGACCTCCTGCCTCGTCAAACCTATGAAGAGCTCTTAGCCCTAGAAGCCCCATTGAGGCCCTAGCACTACCCTGCTGAGCCCAAGGTCTAGAGATAGTGTTGTTCCAGACATAATACTGGCTCTTCCATCCACCATACTGGAAATCTAACTTTTTAAACGCCCTTCACCAAAGCTGGCACTGTCTCTTTTCCCTGAGGCAAAAAGAACAGCTGGGCATGTGTGGGCCTAAAGGAAAATAAGGTTGCAGATTGGCCCCAAGCTGAATTCCAAAAGAAACAGTAAGGTCCCAGCCATGAGTCATAGTTGCTTAAGTAGACAACAGTTCCATGCAGATCAAGTGAAGTCAGGACAGAATCAGGGTTGTAGGGGTAATGGGGGGAAGAAGAGAATCCCAAATCCCTGGGATAGGGGGTATAAAACATTCAGTAAATTCCAGGCTCATATGTCCTCTTGCCCACATTAAAGAGACTATAGCAGTATATAAGCATAAGTAATTAACTATTTTTCTTGCTCCCATTTAAAGAATAAGCAGGTTCCTAGAACAATGGCCATAAACAACATGATCCTTTATTTGGCTCTTACATTGTAAGAAATTTATTTTGAGGCAGAGTCTCACATAGACCTAGAGCTTCTAGATAATCCACTTCTGCTGGATTATTTAGTTAGATGCTCTGGGGATCTGCCTATCTCCATTCCCCAAGTCCTGGAGCTACAGACTCATCCTATCACACTCAGCCTTTCACAGGGATGCTAGGCTCTGAACTCAAGCCCTCATGCTTGCACAAGCATTACCCACTAAGCCATCTCTCCAGCCCCCAGTTTTTGGAGAGGAGAGTGTTTCTTGTAACCCAGGCGGGCCTCAAACTCTCTGTGTAACTAAGAATGACTTTGAATTTCTGATACCCCTGCCTCCATCTCCCGAGTGCTGTGATTGCAGGCTTGTATCCCTCTGCCTGGCATATGAAGAGGCAGACAGAACTGAGGACTTCAGGCATGGTAAGAAGGTACTCTAATAACTGAGCCACATCCCAAGCTATGCAGCCACATTTTACTGGTGGCTTTCAGATGTGAGGCCAGAAGTGACCAAGCAGCCAGAAAGCTTATAGCCCCAATCCCAGATCTCACCTGGGTAGACTGATTCCAAAGCCAGAGAGCATGCTTTCTGCTTCATAGGGTAAGATTTTAGAACTCCGATGCTGGAATCTGAGTCTTGACTCCACCTCATACGAATTATCTGGCCCTCTACAAGTTCACTAATCTCTCCACATTTCAGTTTCCTTATTTGTAAAGCGGTAGGCACTGCCTATGTGGTGGGACTGGGAAAGTTGGAGCAGTTAATTCTTGAGAAGTTCTTAGCACAGAGCCAGGCAAATGACAAGAGCTTCACTTTAACAGTTACTATGTTGCTAAACAAAGCAACCCTCTATCAGCCACAAAATCTTCACTTTAACAGTTACTATGTTAATATACAAAGCAAACCTCCCTCCATCAACTATCCTGGGTTTTCCATACAGTTTCTTAAAACAAATTGCAACATCATTTTCACTGTAAAAACATAAATTGCAATATACCATAAACCATGCAAAAGACTTCAGAGTGCTTTGCTTTAATCCCTAACTACTGAAAAGAGTGAGGGCTACTTGTGTACCCCTGCACAAGTAAAGAGCAATGAAGGAGGATTACAAGTTCCAGGCCAGCCTGGGCTACGTGATGAGACCCTGCCTCTCTGTAGGAGGGCAGAGACAGCACTTTAAACAAGGCAAAAGAGGTCCTTACATTAAAGATCCCAGCCCCAAGCTGCATTCACCTCCTAAGATGAGATGTGACCAGAGGTGGCCTGCTTTCTTTTTCCTCCTTAGATCACATGTTCCCCTCATAAGGTAAAGGCTCTGCCCTCTTACATCCCACCTCTGCTGTGTCTCCCACTCATTAGTTCTGTGAATATGACTTTTCCCATTTCACACATACATCAGATGATATGATATGTATCTGTCAGTTAGCATAGTGCCCCTGGGGGCCTACACATGTTGTCATGGCCATGGGGCTTCTTTCTCCTGTGTAGCTCATCAACATTATATACATTGTATACAAATCAACTCTATCAATGACAAGATCTTCATTTTAACAGTTACTATGTTACTATGCAAAGCAACTATAATATAATATATAATGATATTATATTTGCTGCATTTTCCTGGTTTGGTATTGTTGTTTTTCAGTTTTTTGAGACAAGACAAGGCGGCTTCAAACCTTCTCTATAGCTGAAGATGACCTTGATCCTACCTCCCTCATCTCCCAAGAGCCAAAATCACAGGTATGTCTCACCAACTCAAATTTTCTTTAGCCTTGGAGTTGGTCTTACAGGCTCCCAGACCTGGGCTATGGGAACAGAAGTTGAATCCTCTAGAAGAGCAGCAAGAGCACCTAACCACTGAGCCATCTCTCTGGCCCCAGCACTCTCTTTCTCCATCCATTTGTCTACAAACACCAAGGTATAGCCCACATGTTGGCAATAAGCTCGAGATGCTGATTTTATCTCCTTTGTAAATATGCCCAAAAGTGAATTGTTGAATGATATGGTAGTTATATTTTGAATCTTTTTTTTTTTTTTGAACGTCCATCCTGTTTTCCATGACTGGGCCACCTTATATTCATTACCACTGACAGTGTGGGCAAGAAGCCAGCACCACCATGGTGGGCAAGGAGCCAGCACCATCATCCATGATCGAAACATAAATGAAAGTCACAGGGAGATAAGCCTCTCCCCTATTAGGATGGCAACCATCGAAGATAAGATAACAAGCATTGGCAAGGGTGTGGAGAAGAGGAGCCCTTGCACTGTGGGGCTTGTTTCGGACAGATGTGGGGTGCAATGGACAGTCCCCACAGTCCCTTCTCACTGTAATGGACCATCGCAGGCAAGCTTTTCCCTCCAGATTTAGACCACTTTCTGTTGGAGCCACAGCCAGGTGAGCATTTGAGCTATCTCATAGTTGTATGCTTAATTGGTGAAGAGTTTCTGTGATCTACTAAGGTGTGTCCTCTATTTTTGTTTATCTAACTTTCTTTGTCAGTCTTTATGCTACTGAGGACAAGACTTTACAGGAAGATATTCATGAGCGTGTTCTTTAACATGTTGGTCTTCTGTTGTCCAACCCGTAGTCCTTGATTGACCAGGGTATCATCAGCCCTGTGCTGAATCAGTTTTCTGTCCAAAAACAGCATGTGCCACACAATGATGTTTCAGCCAATCATAGACCACATATTCAACGGTGGTTGTACTGGATGGTTTTGTATGTCAACTTGACACAAGCTAGAGTCATCCGAGAAAAGGGAGCCTCCACTGAGAAAATGCCTCCATGAGATCCAGCTGTAAGGCATTTTCTCAATTAGTGATCAATGGGATAGAACCCAACCCAATGTCTGGTGCTATCCCAAGGCTGGTGATCCTAGCTTCTATAAGCAAGCCGACTGAGCAAGCCATGTGGAGCAAGCCAGTAAGCAGCACCCTCTGTGGTTTCTGCATCAGCTCTCACCTCCAGGTTCCTGCCCTGTTGAAGCTCCTATCTTGACTTCCTTCAGTGATATGGCAGTATAAGCCAGATAAACCCTCCCCCCCCCGCCAACTTGCTTTTGGTTCATGGTGGTTTGTCCCAGCAATAAAACCCTAAGACAGAAGCCCTAGAAGATTATGATGGGACTGAAAAATCCCTACCACCTAGAGATAGCACAGCCATATCAGTGTTGAAGAAACACAGGACTCCTGTGATGAAACTGTGTGAATGAAGCGTCTGCCTTGGCAGTGGCATGTAAAGGTGTAGTCCACATGATTATATAGCATTACAGAGCTTAACTGAGAACAAACAGCTGAGATAATGGCTTACCATACTATATTTCAATGAATTTAGGTGTGTTCCTTAAAAAAGTGTGGTGAGCCAGCCTGGTATGGTGGCACACATAAAGGGTGGTAAATGATGGTGTTCCAGGTATGGTGGAACAGGTCTCTAATCTTAGCTATTGAGAGGTAGAAGGATCAGGAAGTCAAGATCAGTCATTGCCAGCTAGAAGGTGGCATTGACATCCTCCTGGGATATATGAGACTGTGTCTCAAAATAAAAGTTGGCTGAATACTGTATACTCTGACACCGACAGCAACCTCATACATCCCAGGCTTACTGGGTCTCTCCCTGAACCACTTGCTCTTATATTTGATTAAATCTCCCATTGTTTTGCTCATAGTGACTCTAGAAGACATCTCTATGTATAGTGTTTCTATGGTTATAGGGTTTATAAACCTTATGTGTTTATATGAATGGATTCTGTGGTGGTCACATAGTGACGAACTACTCAAGATTGCTTTTCAGGAACATGTCCATATCATATGACTATCCTGCTGGCCCTGTCTTGATCCTATACTAAGATCTAAGGTACAAGTGAGAGGTAACTTGTCACCAGGCCACTTAAGGTTCTTTGTCATGTCTCACACAATATACCTTAAGGCTCCTCCTACATCATACCATACCTGTTCATATAGACCCTCAGCATAAATTTTCCATTATAAAATTTTTAAATTTTTGTTACTGTTTTTGAAAATATTTGGCTAAAGCTCACTAGATTAAAATTAACTGTCATTCATAGATTATGTAAAATATAATTGGAATTACTTAAAAATCAAGGATCACTAACATGAACTTTTTTCTCATGTGTGGTAAAAACTTCAAGAGCAAAAATGTTATCACAGGCAAGGTGGCATACATACACCTTTAATCCCAGCAACTCAGGAGTCAGAGACAGGCAGATTTCTGAGTTCGAGGACAGCCTAGTTTACAGAGCAAGTTCCAAGACAGCCAGGGCTACACAAGGAAACCCTGTCTTGAAAAACAAAAAGCAAAACAAAACAAAAACAAAAAGAGAATTGACAAAAGAAAAAGAAAGTAGATTAATAACAGGGCCAGAACTAAAGAGAGAGAAATTCTCAGCCTCTCTTTGCTGCCAATATCTGTTACAATTGTAGAAAGGACCCAATAAAATCCAGGCAGACAGCTAAGTATAATCAGCAGTGTCTTACAATTAACCTGCTCTGGGAGACGGTTCACCCTGCGACAGCTCGTCCTTTTGCTCTTCTTGTCCCCAGGGAGGAAGGGTCTCTCTGTACAGCCCTAGCTGTCCCAGAACTCACTCTGTAGCCCTGGCCTTGAAATCACAGAGATCTGCCTGCCTCTGCCTCCCCAGTGCTGAGATTCAAAGCCTGGGCCACTACTGCCTTGTTATATTTGCTTTTGCTTTTGGTTTTGGTTTTTCAAAACAGAGTATCACTCTGTACCCCGGGCTTGCCTAAAACTTATGTTTTGACATCTTCTAAGCATTAAGCAACTGACTAAAGGTAGGCTACTCCTGGGAAAATAGTACACACCCAAGACATGAGTGTGACTTCCGGTCATGATGGAGGGAGCGAGATCCCAGGACAGAAGCCAGTGAATGGACATTTTGATCAAACTTACATCTACTCTGTCCTCCTCAAGAAGTAAAGAAATCATAGGAGGTGAATCCAAATCTAGGAGTTTGACAGGGCTGTGAGCCTGCCTCAAGGTCCAGCAGATAGCTTGTCTCCCTGGGATCCTGAAGCTCATCTGGAAGGGAAGACAAAGGCACGTGAGTGTTCAGATATTTCTGATGCCTGAGCCAAAGCAGAGTAGTGAAAGGCGACACAGACCAAGAGAGGCCAAATCTGTGGGTCCCTCTTGTCCAGTAAAGCTCTAAAGTTTAGTCCAGCTAGTCAGGCTTCACAGAGCTGAGTTAGGAGGAACTGGAGGCCAGGACCCAACTTGGCCAGGGCAAAGCTTTAATACAGCAGCTGGAGCTCCCCAGCACTGTGGAGGTGGCTTCAAGACACACAGGAATTACATAGGCTGCACAGCAAAGCACTACGGAGTTCCAGAAATGGCCCACCAGAGTACTGAGCAGGTCACCCAAATGAAGAGGCCAGATGGGAAACCAGAGCTTGTCCCACTGGACTCCTGAATATCCAGGGTCCCATCCCCTCCACCTCTGCTTGCCTATGACACAAATTTTTTCTCTTTCCTTTCCCTCTCTTGATCCTTGTACCATCAACCCTATAAGATAATCTTGAGTCAAACTGGCACACATACACACACACACACACACACACACACACACACACACACACGAGAGAGACAGAGACAAAGACAGAGACAGAGAGACAGAGAGAGACATGGAGAGAGACACAGAGAGAGTTGTAGTAAAACACACAGCAAATAGAGAAATAAATGGACATCTTGCAGAGAAAGAGAATGAGGAAAATTTCCAACAGAGCTGAGGGCAGGACTAGAAGCAGAGGGACTGTGATCCCACAGTATAACCAAAAGAGACAATAGTACCTCTCTGGGAAGTGACTTTAGAGAGATTTCTACTGGCCTTGGTTGCACGGGGGAGAACCTTGGGGACACTGGGAACCAGACAAACAGCAGGGAGTGGTGGGGTCTGAGAAAACTATCCATTCATGTCTGAATTCACAGTTAGGGTTTCACAGTGGAAGAGTGCCTTGGCAAGTTGGGGCCAAGGAATGCCACAAAATTATATAGTGCAACAGATCTAACAGGAGAGATTTATAAGGGGAGGAAATTAATACAGATGTTGTCTCTGAGTGAGGATGGAGGAGACAGAACAGGCTGTGAAGGCACGGGCTTTATAAAGAGGTATATAGTGCATGCATATAGGAAGAATACATGATTCGTGGAAATGGCTGGCGTTGGCCCACTGAAGGCTGGCTAGGTAGTCCTTGGTTTACCAACACACACTCCCCACATACCTTCTGCTCTTCACAGCTGCGCATCAAGAGATAGCAGTGAGAGTAGCATTGCTTCTCATGCCCTCTATGTTGAGTAGGAGAGGCAGAAGAGTCAACTTTGCTAAGATGTGGGAATGCATGCATGAAATGGAGGCTGATCGGGGAAGTGTGGAATTGGCGGGAAGAGGAATGTATAACTGACTAGAGCCTAATTACGCATATCAAGTTAGAGGTATAGTTGGAGCAGAACCCAGAAACAATTTGGCAGCTTGGAGTTATAACTCACACAAAGAAAGACTTAACAGAGATTAATTAAAAACCCTACACATGCATGCAAACAAAAACAGCTGTACAACTCAGCCTGAGAGGTACAGTGTTGCAATGTGGTGGAAAATGTTGCCAGCTCTGGTGAATCAGCACAGGAAGGGGTTGTCAACAGCACAGGCCTGATGGGGGAGGGGTGCTCACACCTTTCCTGGGCTAGCTGGACCTCACCTAGAGGGTTGGGCTCTGGCACCTAAGATTCTGTGAGATCAGGATCATACTCAAGATATCAGGGGACATCTCAAAGCAAAGGAAATAGAGATGACCCCTTGGGATATAAAACTTATGAAGAGAAAACCATGCTCACATTTGTAGGCTCACACACAAGGGTTCAGGCTGTGCCTCCCTAGGACCTCCCACCACCTCTGGGTACCTCATTAGCATGGAGAATTCTGTTTTGTGCTACTAGTGACCTGATGTGGGGAGTGTGGCACCCGTTCCAGGTCAGGAATCTGGCAGGGAGCAGGGAGGTGCCTACTGTCCCAGGTGTATACCCAAGTGCTGGGGTCTGAGACCAGCTCTGCCTTACCAAGTTTCCTGGCATGGTCCACTGTCCCACACCAAGGAAGAACTCAGAACTTGTGAGTGAAATTTATAAGGACCATATGGTGGGAATGAGGATGCCCCACCGCAGGAGAATGGTTGCCACTGTGGTAAGCAGTTTAGAGGAAATATGATTGTCTAAAAGAAGGTTTCTCTTGATGGTTTCTGAAGTTATTTCTAGTTAGTTCCTCAGAGATGAATTAGCAATAACATCTCTGGAAATGATGGTGGCCAAGTCTCACACTTGTGTTCAAGGACGAGCTGTGCCAAGCTCTGAGTCTCTGTACTGCCTGCTGTCCTGTTGGACAACAAGTGCTTACTGAACATACAAATGATGTTACCTGACATAGCCCTTTTATTTAAAGAATATATAATAAGGTTGCTAACCTAAATTTGCAAATATATAAGATCATCTCTCATTTTATAAGGTAATTTTATGTTATTTAATTTATTCCTTGAAACATCATCGTAGGAAGCTATTATTTCTTTTTTTGTTTGTTTGTTTGTTTGTTTGTTTGTTTGTTTTTCGAGACAGGGCTTCTCTGTATAGACCTGGCTGTCCTGGAACTCACTCTATAGACCAGGCTGGCCTTGAGCTCAGAAATCCTCCTGTCTCTGCCTCCCAAGTGCTGGGATTAAAGGCATGCACTACCACTGCCCGGCTTATTATTTCATTATCAAATTAATGAATAACATTATTGACATTTTAAAATAACTTACTTGGACCTGCAATATGGCTCAGAGGGTAAATGTGCTTGCTGCCAAACAAGATGACCTGAGTTCCATCCCTAGGGCCCACATACTCCTGCAAGTTGTCCTCTGACTTCCAGTTGAATTCTGTGCTACTCCCACATGCTCACACATATAAATAAATAATTGTAATTTTTTTAAGGTTTTAATTAACTTGTTTGCTTTCTCTTGGAGCTCCTAGTTTCTGTCACTCATCACTATATATCTTTAAAGGAATCAGTTTTAAAATTTTTCCCATTCTTCTCATTAACATAAGAGAATGAAATTAGAAATAATAAATCCAGGTCAGAAAGTGAAGTACATATTCCAGTCAGCAGCTACAAAGACGATCCAGCAAACAGAGCCCAGAGGAAAACACAAGGCATGAAGTCTCACTCTTAACGACTTAAAAAGACACATGAACTGAAGTGTTTTTATAGAAAACATAAGTAGAATTAATTCTAGAGTTTTAGAGTTGATCTCTACATCAAATGTTTATTGAATTTTAGACAAGAAATCTGCTACCCCAGATAAAACAGCCAAAAGTAGCAGAAGCAGGATTGAAGGTGAGTTAGAGGGACCTCTGGAAGTATCAGGTGAGAAGAAGAAACACACACACACACACACACACACACACACAGCCGGCAGGGGGAGAGAAAGAGAGAGCTCAAGTAAGCTTGCTCAAGACCCAATTCAGCACTATGGACAGAACACCAGCATTCCCTCAGCAGGGAGCTATCTCTCTAACCTGCAGGCAGAAGGAAACCAAAAGCTGTTAAACCCCGTGGGACCCTGGACCACTAGAGAGCAGACACTGAGAAACAAGCTATGGTGTGATTTTATCATTACAGAAAGACATACCCAACCCTGCCTTGAGCAATGTGGTTTTGACAATGTTTTAAGCAGTGAAGAGGCAGACCAGCCTCTGAGACTAGAGACAACAGGGATGTGACAGTGGACTGGAGGTAGTTTCATTCATCCCCAGATCTCAGTATTGAGGACAGCCATGGTTTAACAAAACCACTGAGGACAAAATGTCAGTTAAAGAGCTCAAGTTGTGCTTGGAGATCTCAGGACACAGTGAAATAGGAACTGAAGGCAGCTCACACACTCCACCATGAAACTGAGTGTCCTACATGCACTGTACCCCCCACAGAACACAAGGTCCTTCTACTTCACAAAAACTACTGACCATAGCCAAGACATGTCCCTGTAAAGTGTGTCTGCTTTTACACATATCCAGTTCATGGAAAGACTAGAGGAGAAAGCCAGAGAGATGGCCCCGTACGTCAAGACACATGTGCCAAGCCTGGCAATTAAGTTTGAACCCACATGGTAGAAAGGAATTGACACCCACAGATTGTAAACTGGACTGTGACACACATGTGTATGCTTCCCTAAACACACAAATGTAATTTCTTCTTTAGGATTCAAGGACTTGAACAATCAAGAAGACCTTAGAACACCCACTTGATGTTGTGAGTCACCATGTAAAAGTGACTTACTTCATACAGAGGTTGGCAGAGTTCAACCCTGACTCCCCTTCTCCTAGTTTCTCAACCTTGGTTAAGTCATTTAAGTCTTGTGTCTTTGATTCTACCAAAAAGACAAAGATAACAATAAAATCTATGGCACAGACTTGCTGTTAAAGCTTACTTATTTTAAGAAGGGTCCAGGTGCACAGGAAGCACTCAGCACACATTGGTGCTTGTCTAATTGTGAAGATAAGCTAAGATAGCTTATATGATATCCTTATGAACTACAACAGGGAAGTCATCTCAAGAGCATTAACCAAATGTTGTACCCTCTTGTTGACACAGTCCTTATTCTCCAAAGTTTGCATGTAGAAGTTATTTAGGGTTTTGTGATTAAAAACAGGAGGGTGTGTGTGTGTGTGTGTGTGTGTGTGTGTGTGTGTGTGTGTAGACAGGTAGCTAGGTGGGTAAGGAGAAGCAGGAATCCCAAATAGAATACTCAGGGATTCAGACACATGTGCAGAGGGAAATCTAGCAGACTGGGCTGTGTATTAAAAACCATGCCTAATTCTATCTAGCCATCAATGACTATAGAAAGCAGGGCAGAACTGTTAGAAGATATCTCTCAAGTTCCAGGTTGTCTGTATATCCCTTACAGACATGACCAGCTAAGATGCTCTAACTTGCAAAGTGGCAATAAATGAAATGTATAGGCATCCAAGTGAAGACTATTTGGCTTTAACTATGAACATGCACTTAGTAACACATCCACAGGTGGGGAACAGCAGGAGTGAGAACAGAACTCTGGGGTACCAACTTAATATTGGGGAGATGGGAAGGGTGAACAGAGCCATCTGGAGGCAGGGAAAACAGATTCTCTGTCCACTGAGGATAAGCTAAGATAGTCCATTAGTGAACTGGGGACTCCGGCTAGGTCCTCAGGGTGTCTACCAAGGAAAAGAAAATGCTCCAGATGAGTAGAGAATGTAAGTGGGCTGGGAGGTCTGACTGGGTCTGGATAAGAATAGAGATTCTTTCCCACCCCTGGTTGGCTTCCCTGAATGTCTCAGACAAGTGTTCACTGCTTAGTCAGATTATTTGTAGATTCTAGCTTCCAAGGTTTCCTAACAGGATCTTCTCTCTGAATAGTGAGTTACCTGTCATCCCTGGTCCTCTACCTGTGCAGTTTTCAAGTAGACCAGAGTTTCCACTCTCTCCAGACCACAGGTCCTACCAGAAGAGAGAGAACCACGCATCCAATCTTAGTCAGGCAACCAGCCAATTTTTGTTGGCTCCCTCATGTCTCAGGCTAGGTTCCTAGAACACACTCTAAGATGCAGATATGTATGGACGATGACCTTAGGATCAACATGGAGGGAGTAATGAATGAAACAGGGTTAGAATGAAAGAGTGGGCTGTCATGTAACTAGGTTTATAACAGCAAAGGTCCCAGCTAATACCATGGAGAGTGAATCCTTGGTCCTGCCAATGGGGAAATGTTTTAAATAAGAGAGAGGAAGGATGGAGATAAAATTGTTATATAAAGATGTCTTTGGGCAAATTTCTTCTTAGCTAAACTGTAAATTCTATAAAGACAGAAACTGTCCTCTCCTTTGGTCCTAGCACAGTGCCAAGGGCATGATAGGACTCCAGTTGTTGACCACGTGAATAGACAATAGTAATGGTAAGATAGACCTCGTAACACTCATGGTAGAAAGCAGTCCACAGTGTAAGCCTCTACTCTGCTGAATGTACATGTACATGCACATATTCATACTTCTACATATTATGTATGTGTGCATGTGTGTTGCTGTGTGACTTTTCCTGGAGGCATGTGAACAAGACTACCTGTCTCAGATAGGATACTGACCATTTTGAAAGAAATGATGCTACTTGGCTCTAGTTTGGAGAGTTGGGGAGTTTATTGGAACTATTTACATCAGCATAGTGACTCAGAGGCAGCTGCATCACCAAGAAGCCCACCCAAGATGGATGGAGACTCCCAAATCTATATCTCTGAATCTCCCTGCTCAACTTGTAGACAACTCCAACTAGAAAAGGTGTCTTCTCCAAGGATGGTTTGTTGGTTTTATAAACTTAGGGGTCTCTCTGGCATCATTCTTAGTGACCTAAGTTTCATAAGCTGCCTGTATCTTATGAGTGTCTCCCTTTCCTGCATAAAGGACTGTTTCACTTCAGTGGCCCTAACTACACAGCACATGGGTATAAATTCGGGAGAATGTCACCATGCTAAAGAAGTAAGAAAAGGCATTTGCTTTTTACTTGGTGAAATCTTGGGCATTTTGCTCTGTGTGTGTGTGTGTGTGTGTGTGTGTGTGTGTGTGTGTGTGTGTGTGTTTCATAGACTAGAAAATTTTGAGAGGAGATAGAGAAGACTGGAAACTAGAAAATAAAGAGACCAGTTACCACTAAGGGATGAAGACAATTGATAGGGTTCCCTATGTCACCAGGGAAGGCTCCTCCCACCCTCTGCCCATGCCACACAAGTACAGAAAAACTCACACGCCCTCACTGCTATCACAGATGAAAAGCTGCTCCAGTTCTATCCCACATAAAAATGGATCTGAGAGGTTCTATAAGACCAAAGAAGCTCAGCCTGGACTGTCAGCCTCCCCAGACTTAGAACGAACCTTCTCAGCCCCTGGTCAGAGTGGATTGTCAGCCTTCCTAGACTTAAAATGACCTCATCCTCCCATCCCTAGCTCAGCCTTAGACACAAAACCCTCACTCTGGAAGCCCCTATAGTGTTGCTCCATGGGCATGCAGTCTCAGCTGTGTCTCCTGGGGTTTGCTCTGGGCACAGACTCTGCACCTTTGCCCTTCCTGAACTATGTTTTTCTTTTCTGGTCTTATCCAGGCTCCCCTTATACACACACACACACACACACACACACACACATACATGCACACACACACATACAAACACACATGCTCACTCACATACACGTGCACACACATTCATACACACTCATGCACAACACACACACATTCAGACACACAGACACATTCATACATTCACACACATACACAGGGAGAGAGAAAGAGAGAGCAAGGAGGAGGAGGAGGAGGAGAGAAAGAGAGAGAGAGAGTCTTTTTTCCAGCATCCTTCACCTTTCAGTACCTCCCTCCACCATCTCTTCTCGCAACAGTTCACAAGGGAATCAGTTTTCCAGTCTGTCCTACTAGGAGCATGACCCTATCCCATCTTCTTTTAGGTTGGGGCAAGGGATCTTGTTCTATGAATTTATCTCTATTTATTCCTCTCATTGAACACCAGACCTTCTGTGTGTTCCCAGACTCCTGTGCAGGACCCTGGAAAGCACTCCCAAATGAGCACAGTGCTCAGTAAGTAGAATGAAGTGTCTGTCACCTAGCTACACCCACAGTAAGCTCATTTAACCTTGTGACTCAGAACACACTCAGGGTAAAGAGGATGTTGTGTGTCAGCTGCTTGAGGCTCACAGACTTCCATTCACAGAAAGAATTTACTGTGTCTACCATAGTGGAGGTGGAACAAGATCCCAATACACTCTGGTTCCTTTGTGTGCAAACCAGGAGCATGTATTCCTGCTCAGAGGCTAGGAGATGGTGGGATGAGTTTCCTGAAGGTAGGGAGAGTCCCCACTTTAACACTATGAGTGCTCTTGTGTAGACCTATCCCAAGAACCCAAGTAGATGAGCAGAGATGAAACCATATCAACTCAGAGTCCTTTATACCTACTTCTAGTTTTGTAGAAGACCAATTTTGCTCTACTCTTGAATCTTATCTGTTCCATGAATCCTTGAATAAAATACAAACACCAGTCTGTGAAGCATGCTGTGATTTATTGAGAAAGGGGAGTATAACTTTTCATAAGCAAAAGACCCACAGCTCAGGAGGTTTTAGGGAAATAGATGAGCCAGCTGTAAGGAGCATTTCATGAGAACCAACAATTTGGAACCTTGATCTTTTCACCGGTGAGTGACAGATGGCTGGAATGGACTAGGTTAGACTAGAAGGCTTGGGAAGGCTGAGCTTCTGGTGTTGTTGACCATATTTCAGATTCACAGGCTCTTCTTCAGGAGCGCTGTCATCCCAGACTAGTAGCTGGACCACCCCAACCTAAGAGAAGACTTAGAAGCAAAGAGTTGGGCCCCTTCTCCAAGGAACTTGAGTTAAAGCAGGGTTGAACTGTGCACCTGTTGGGGTCAAGAAGATGAGAGCAGATGCCATTGCAGGCTGAGGCAGGGAAAGCAGGAAGGTGAGAATGTTTTGCCTCTGAAGATCACTTAGAGCGTTGCTGGCTGGAACTGGTGGTCTGAGAGAAGTGAACACTGCTGGTACCTCCTCTGCCAGACTTGTAGCTGCTGCCTACCGAGGTCTGGCTACCACCAGAGTTAAAGCCCATTCTCTGCTGGCTCACAGAGATGCTGCCTCCACTGCCAAGCCTGCTCCCGCTGCTGCTCCTGCTGCTGCTGCTGTTGCTGCTGCTTCTGACACTGCTGTCCCCTCCAAAGTTGCTGCCACCGGCACCTCTGAAGCCTCCGCTGCTGCTTGTGCTGGTAACATTGCTGACCACTGCTACAGGGGAACAGAAAGTTCAGGAGAAAGGCTTGGGAGCTAGAGGCTGACTGTCTCAGCCTTGCCCTGCTCTGCTGCATAACTTCTGACATACTCTGAGGTATTAGCTTGCAAAAAACAAGCAAACTTAGCTCTTTAGTGCCCTAGCCAAGAACAGGAACTGGTGTTCACAAAATTTCTGGTTCTCCTATCTAGGCCACACCCCACAATCAGAAGGGTTAGGGAGTTAGGTCACAGTTTACATGAAGGGTACAGCACAGGGAAATGGCTGGTATCACCAGGATGCCTTGAGTGAACTGGGCCAAATGCATGTTCCCATGCACATACATGTAAAAAAAGTGTCAGTCTCTAGATTATCCCCTTAAAATGGGATCTCCCACTGATCCTGAAGCTTATCATTTTAGCAAGGATGGTTGCTTGGCCTCTTCCCAGGATCCAGCCCCTCAATCTCAGTTCTCAGGTACAGGCATAATGCCACACCCAACTTTTAAGTCCATGGTGGAGAATTCAAACTCAGATCCTCATGCTAACACAAGGGATCGTGCCCACTGAACCATCTCCAGCCCCCAGGGCAGGTTCTCAAATGTGCTACTTACAAATGCTCACAGCATTCTGAAACTCTCCAGACAACCTGGAAAGACAGAGGGAGAGAGTTACTTCTCCAGTGTGTCAACAGACAAAGAACTGCAGGCTCATAACCTTGGGCACCACATCCTCCCATCTGCCCTCCTAGGTGTCAAGTCCCTGAGAAAGGAAAGATTAGTCCAGAGTTATTCCTATCAATACACCCCCCAGAGAAGGGGACCAATTGCAATTATGACTCACAGCACTTCTGACCACAACACTCTACATCCTTCTCTTCCCACCCTTCACACTGAAGATCTGTTCCAGGCAAACTGCCACCCCTTACCAGATTAGCCTCCCTCACCCCTTGCTGACTCCTAAGATGATCTCCATCTTGCATGCCCTTCCCCCCTCCCCTTCTTCCCAGTCCTGCTTTTGTTTACCCAACTTTCTTCTTCCAGGAAGCCTTCTCTAGTGAGACTTGGGGTGACAGGGCTTAGGGCAGCAGTAGTAGTAGTAGTGATCATGGAGAAAATATGAGATGCTGACCCACGCACGGTGTGTGCTGTATTTGAAATTTCCCCACTCACAATGACCATATCTCTGGATCTTATATGTGTTTATGGAGCTGAGCACACATGGAATGTTCATGCGCCCCCAGCCACAGTGCACTCTGCTGACCACTCCTCATATCACATGACTCTCAATTGACTCATCTTCACTCTTTCCCACAGAGACTCAGCAGAAGTCCTTTTCTTCCCATGCTTGGTCTCTCACTGGGATCTGACAGAGGGCAAAAGGTTTGAACGAAGATGCATGAGGCAGGGGTCAGTAGACACTGCCCTCATGTGTGGAGTCCCCTCGTTAAGCCGTTACCTGCCAATTTACCCTGTGTTATTTCTCAGGGGTATGTAAGTGTCACACACTTCCCCATACACAGTCAGCCCTAGCAATCAGGTTTGAAAAACTGTTCATACCAAAGTTCCAATATTGCCGCCACTAGCCACATGAAGCTATGCAAAGTAGATTCAATATGTAAAGCTCTGGTCCTCAGTTATACTACGCCCATTTCAAATGCTGAAAGGAGACAGGCATTGAAGCGTAGCCAGTAATCCAGGCACTCAGGAGGCTGAGGCAAAAGTATCGGGAGTTCAAGATCAGCTGGGGCTACAGAGTGAGTCCCCCATCTCAAAAAAACAGTGGGGGATGGAAAGAAGGAAGGAGGGTTAAAGGGAGGGATGAAGGAAGGGAGGAAGAGAGGAAGGAAGGGAGGGAGGGAGGGAAAACAGAAAGGATCAGGAGGAAGGGAGGAAGGGAGAGAGGAAGGGAAGAAGGGAGAGAGGAAGGGAGGGAGAACAAAAAGGAGAGAGGAAGGGAAGGAGGAAGAGAAGGAAGGAGGAAGAAAAGGAGGGAAGAAGAGGAGGAGGGAGGGAGGAAGAGAAGGATGGAAGGAGGGAGGGAGAACAGAAAGGAGGGTTGGAAAGGCTGATGGCTACTGGATCAGACAGCCTGGCATAGACTTTTTTTTTTTTTTTTTTTTTTTTGCATAGACTATTTTCATCTTGGAAAGTTCTAGGTGACAGCCCTGGTCTATAACTTTTGTCACAATCCCAAAGGGCTTTTCCTGCCACCTTTATGAATAGAAGTATGTGAATCAATACCATGCCTGTGATAATTTAGATAATTAGACAACATAACTGATGAAAACCAGTGGACTTAATTGCTTCCTCTGCTGTTTTCTGTCCAACTTGTCCTCTCCTGTTATTATTTATTCCTTTCTTTGATATCACAGGTCACTATAAAACCATACTTGGAGAATGCTGACCCCAAGGGCCCCCACCTGCACTCCTCCCCCTCCAGCAGCTTTCGGTAGGTGGCAATCTCCACGTCCAGGGCCAGCTTGGTGTTCAGGAGCTCCTGGTACTCCCGCAGCAGCCGGGCCATGTCCTCCTTGGCCTTCTGCAGAGCAACCTGCAAGTCTTGGAATTTGGTATCAGCATCCTTGAGGGCCCGCTCACCACGCTGCTCAGCCTCTGCAATGGATGTCTGCAGGTTGGTGTTCTGGGGCAGAGAGTAAAAGATGAAGTTAGTATAGGTCTACTACACAAACACCGGATGGTTCGCAGGAAACGATCTCTTCACCCATCACTCTTCCTTCCCTCTCCTGGAGGCACAAGCTCACAAGTCAGGCTGATGTCACAATTTGGATAATTCATTAAAGATCAACTCATGACTCATCAAGAAAAGAAACACATCTGCTTTCCTAAGCTGGCACAATAACAGTGGTCTGGTTAGCCTTTGATCTCTTTTGTAAGACTGTTTAAAACAAAAACTCCCTTCCCTGGCCATCTCATTCCAGTGATACAAAGAAGCCACTAGGGTTATGCTTCATTCTAGTGATACAAAGAAGCCACTGGGGTTACATAAGATGTGGTTTTAAAAAAATAAATAAATAAAGCTCCATAGGTTAGTGCAACTGAGTGCTTAAAGCCAACCCTGCAGTTGTCAGATTAGCTGTGCAGATCAGAATGGGCAGCCCTCTCTCCTAGGTACTGACATTCCAAGCAGCCCAGCCTGCAGGAGAAACAGCTGGAAAGCAGAGGCTCCTCGAGGCCTTTGTTGACTCCACCAAAGAATGGAGAAAACCCTGTGCAGAGGAGCTCAGCTGCTGCCTCCTCTCTCCCAGGCCCCAAACCTTCACTCCACGGAGCCACACCACACCTGCTTCTTCACATTCTCAATCTCTCCTCGCAGTCTCTGGATCATCCTGTTAAGATCCATGATCTCGCTCTTGGTGCTCCTCAGGTCGTCGCCGTGCCTACCAGCTGTGGTCTGTAACTCCCCAAGCTGACAGGGGAGAGATGAAGGATCAGTACAGCCTTGTAAAGTGTGGGTAAATTTTTGATAAGGGCAATCAGAGCTTAAACAGCTTAGAGTCCTACCTTGGTCTGGTACAGGGCCTCTGCCTCAGCCTTACTCCTCTGGGCAATGTCCTCATACTGAGCCTTGACCTCAGCGATGATGCTGTCCAGGTCCAGGCAGCGGTTGTTGTCCATGGACAGGACTACAGATGTGTCACTGACATGGCTCTGCATCTGGGACAGCTCCTACAGGGAACATGATCCCAAATGATGCCAAGGCTTCTCTAGTAGCAGTGATGCCTAAATAATGTGTTAGTAAACAGAGCTAAATAATGGGGCAGTAGAAAATTAACCTTTTATTTCAGGTCAGGCTACAGCCTACAGTGTGACAGCAAAGGGGCTAAAAAAAGAGGGGGAGGGCAAATTGCAAAGATGAGCAGTGTATCTGTCTGTAAACACCAGCTCATGAGCCCAAGTGTGGCTTCTCCTTGAGCACAGAGCACAGCTACTATTATTTAGTAGCTGACTGTGATCGGGGACTGTGGAGCTCAGGGAGAAGAGGGGCCCAGATCTTGCAGGTAGGAGGAGCAAAAGGAGCATTCCCTAAGTGTAGCAGAGCTTAGTGGGAGCCTGGTGGCTGGCTTTGTGGGTATGCTGTCTGCTCCCTAACATAGTGCTTGTGAAGTTGCTGGTGGGCAATCTCGAGCAGCAAACTAAAGAGTCACCATGTCATAGAGAGTCCTCAGAAAGTTGATATCATCTGTCAGACTGTCCACTTTAGCCTGCAGTTCCACTTTGTTCATGTAAGCTCCATCCACATCCTGAAAGAGGGAAACCAGAGAATAACCCCTGCTCCCTCCTACCCAAGCCTCCCTCTGAGCCTTCCTCTCTCTCACTTGTCCCTCCTCTGGCCCTTTTAAATGTAACCTCATTTTACCTTTTAAAGAGAACAGAAACAAAGTAGGGCATATAGAGTAAGCTAAAAAACATTTGATTAATGCTACATATAAATATTCATTAGTTCACATTACCAACTAGCTTGCTAGCTACAGTAGGGTCTAAAGATGAACCGCTTCCTTCAAACATTTCCCAAGAATGTAAGGGAAGAAGTAACCCCCATCCACAGCAGTACTCAGCTTCCTCTGTGGAAGACAAAGGGATTCTGGGTCTACCCCACAGCTTGCTCACCTTCTTTAGCCCTACGAATTCATTCTCCGCAGCTGTGCGTCTGTTGATCTCCTCTTCATACCTGAACAGACGGAGCCACAGGTTGAGACAGTGATTTCAGAAATGGAGAGATGGCTCAGCAGTTAAACATACTGGCTGTTCTTCCTGGGGTCCAGGGGTCAATTTTCAGCACCCATGAGGCAGCTCAAAACTGGCTATAATCACAGACTCATAAGATCCAATGCCTTCTTCTGGTGTGCAGATGTCAGTGCAGACAAAATACCCGTATATAAAATACAGAAGTGGAAAAGATGAGGGCCTCACATCCTCCTGCAGAATCTCTGCCCAGAGGGAGGACACTTGTTCCATGGGCACATGACAGTTCAGTCACACAGAGCCCACAATGTCCCCACCCTGGGGTCAATGCTCTCCTACCCTCATTTGAAATTCTTCAAAAATTTTTAACAAGGATGCTACACTGTTTTGCCGAGACCTAAAAATTCACATCCTGCCTGGAGACTTCTCAGAGCTCGGGAGCTGCTGTTCCTTCTCCAAGTTTGGTGAGAGGCTGAAATGTGTACACCTGGGGCTGGATCAAGAGTCTGTCTGCTTGCCTGAGCTCTTAGACCAACTTCATGAAGTCATTCACAGGATAATGAAGCAGCAGTTGTCCCCACCTGGCATTTCTGTCTATTTCAGTTTCCCTTCACTACAGTAGAATTGTAGAGGAATTTAAGATAAGATTGAAACTCAAGCCTTCTAACTGTATCCCAGCTATAGGATTCTTCTCTGTTAAAAATGTGCCACCAAGTCTCTGGCCATACCACCCTGAACATGCCCAATCTCGTCTGATCTTGGAAGCAGGGTCAGGCCTGGTTAGTACTAGGATGGGAGACCGCCTGGGAATACCGGGTGCTGTAGGCTTTAAAAAAAAAAAAAAAAAAAAAAAAGGTGCCACCAAGCCTGATGAGCTGAGTTAGATCCTTGGAATCTACACAGTAGAAGGAGGGAGCTCTCCAAAGTTGCCCCCTAGACTGGGCATTGTGGTGCACACTTTTAATCCCAGCACTCAGGAACAGGTGGATCTCTATGAGTTTGAGCACAGGCTGGTCTATATAGTGAGAGTTTCAGGACAGCCAGAACTACATAGTGAGACCCTAACTTGGGGAGGGGAAGAAAAATTGCCCCCTGTCTTCTACACACCCAATTGTGGCATATGTGCCCCTGCCCTTAACATACATACACACATACACACACACACACACACACACACACACACACACACACACACACACACACACAGGAAAAGCTCAAGTGTCCTGCCATGGTTTCACTTACATGAGCTGGAAAGCAAGCACTATTCTAGCTCTTGAATTCCCATAGCCCTGGCCTGGAGCCTGTCACCATGCAGTTAACACACACTTGTACAGCAGTGGAAGAAAGAACTCCCAGGAGCAGGTTACCCCTTTATGTAGATCCTGACTCCTAGGGGTATCTAGAGCTACCCCCAACCTCTGAAGGCCCTGTTCACTTCTCGCAGATCTCAGGTGTGAACTCAAACTTGGAACCGTAAGAAGGAGCAGAGTGAAGCTGTGGAATCAAGAGACCAGACACACCAAATGAATTTGCATGCTACAGCCCTGGACCAAGGCCCAGGAAGCACTCAGACCCAGTTCTGACCCAAACCTACTGCTTCAAAATAGCAGCAACTGGAACACATGGGTGTGCCCCTTTTGATAACCTTCCTAGGTGATTCCTATGGAGTTCTCAAGGAACCCTTTTGCTCATCTGGGCTGATGTAGGAGGGGAACCTGCCAACCACTAAAAGATATGTAAGGATGGGTCCCATATGACTGAGTCCCCACTTTCCAAGCTTCTACTTGGCCAGACTTCACTCAATAAACTTATCAGAAAATATTAACTAAAGACCTGTTTGAAAATTTAAGTGAGGAAAGCCACCCCCATGGGGACCCTTACTTCTTTTTGAAGTCTTCTACCAGGTCTTGCATGCTCTTCAGGTCTCCCTCCAGGCTCCCCTTCGTGCCCAGAAGTGAATCTAACTGCTTGCGCAGGCAGCTGATGTAGGATTCAAAGAAAGGCTCCAGGTTCTGGGGGCCTGAGCCAGAGCGTGTGGTCTGCTGCTGCAGAAGCTCCCACTTGGTCTCCAGGACCTTGTTCTGCTGCTCCAGGAAGCGCACCTGCATCAAGAGAGGAAGGTATGGCTTTTTACCTAGCACATGGCAAAGGGTAGAAAGGTGAGGTGCAGACCCAGTTCTTCAATCCACAGTGGCCTCTGTGCTTCAGAATTTGGAGAAGATGTGGATTAGAAAAGGGAGAGCTGAGGGTGAGGTGCATCATCTCTGAATGAACACAGATTCAACAGTCCTCTGCTGTATGTGTGTTGGGGGCCTCATACCAGCTGATGTATGCTGGCTGTTTGGTGGTCTCAGTGTTTGAGAGATCTCAGGGATCCAGATTAATTGAGAATGGTGATCCTCCAACAGGTTACCCTTCTCCTCAGCTTCTTTCAACCTTCCCTAATTCAACAACAGGGGTCAGCTGCTCTGTCCATTGGCTGGGTGCAAATATCTATATCTGACTCTTTCAGCTGCTTGTTGGGTCTTCTGGAGTAAGAGACTGGAGGCTCCATGGAGTTTAGAGGTCAGGTGGGGTGGAAGATGGGGACATCCACATGGAGACAGAGGGTGGGGAGGAGGTATGAGATAAGAAACAGTCAGAGGGTGGACGGGGGTGGATAAATTATGGGGTGTAAAAAATTAATTAATTAAAAAAACAGCAATAAAGTGATTCATAATGACAAAAAAAGAAAAAAGAAAAGGAGAGAAAAGAAAAGAAAGGAGAGATCTGGCATGTGTGGAGTACTTTGTATAGCTCCTGTTCTCATATATCTGTGTCCCTTAACCATTACAATGACCTAGACAGCATGAAGTCACCCATAGTGAGGTGCATACTCAGTGGCAAAATGAACAGCCAAACCCAGGACTACCTATGTCTGTTGGGATCCTTCAAAATAAAGCCAGAGTGGGTCAGCATGACTAAAATGACTTTTAAGTGGTCTTTACATACAAGCTTCTTTTGCCTCTGTGATGGTAGTAAAAATAGCCAGTGAATCCTCAGAGATTCATCTTGCAGATGACCAACATTCACTCCAAATCCTGGGCACATCTCTGCCTTGGACCTAGCAGGCCTTGCTCTGCCCCATCATGGACAGTTCAACTTACCACTGGCAGAGGCAGAATATCCCTGGCTAGGTAAGGTGCTGTTGAAGATACAGAGTCGCCATCCCTAGTTTTGTGCAAGGTTACTTAGTTACTAGCTGAAAGTGTCGAGTAATACTTGTCAAAGAGCAAGTAAGCTGTTTCTGGGTCTGCAGCTAAATTCTTCAAACTAAAGCAGACTTAGGCCCCTCATCTCAGTACTACAGGGAAGTTAAGACCAGAACCCTTCCCTCCTTCCACAGCTGGAATGACAGGGCAAAAAGAACAAGAAAGGTGTTCTCAGTGTCCCAGAAATAGAATATCACAGGACAGACAAAGGGCCAAACATCCCCCTGGCAACTTTATATACCAACCCCTAGGAGTACAAATACCCACAATGCCACTAGGCCTTGCCCTCACCTTGTCAATGAAAGAGGCAAACTTGTTGTTGAGGGTCTTGATCTGTTCACGCTCCTGGGCCTTCACTTGCCCAATCTGGGGGTCAATCTCCACATTGAGGGGCTGCAGGAGGCTCTGGTTGATGGTCACTTCCTGGATCCCCCCAGGGCAGCCACCAGGGCCAAAGCCACCAGGCCTACCAAAGCCACCGGCTCCCCCAAAGCCACTTCCCATTCCTCTGCTACCACCAAAGCTACCTCCATAGCCACTTCCAAAACCACTGCCACAGCTGCCACGCCCTCCACTGAAGCCACCAGTCCGGGAGCCACCAGCCGCCACACTGATAGAGATGCTCTTGCTGCCACCCAGGTTGTAGAGGCTGTGACTGCCAAAGCTACCTGCTCCACTCCGGAACCCACAAGCCCCTCCACTGGCTGCCCCAGAGCGAGCCACACAGCTGCTCCTGCTGCTGCCAGATACCACAGCTGAGTGGCCAGAGAAGCCCTGGCTCCCACAGCTGAAGGATTTCTTGCAGGCTTGTCTGTTCATAGTGAGAAGTGTGGCAGTGAGCTAGCAATAACTTAGCAGAGCAAAGGACTGAGGAGAGGATGGGGATGACAGGGGAAGCTGGCCTTTATATTCCAGGCTGCTTGACTTGGCAGGAGAGGAAAGCAATTACCTGAGAGTCATCTCGGGTTTGGTCTGCCTTACAGGCAACAAGTCACTTCTTGGTTCTTAGCACACCTCAAAGATAATCCTCTGGACCAAAATGGCTTTGCTTTCTTAGCTTAATCACCCAAACTTGCCTCAGTTGACAGAGGGCCGAGCTCTCTCCTCCCTCCTAACATGTGATTTCCTCAAGAATTTTTGAGAGCCAAGCAGAACCCATTACAGCAAGATGAGCTGGCTCTAGACCCTAAGGGATTAAGAGCCCTTGATCTCCATGACAAGTGCCATTAGGACTGGTCAGCCTCTTCCAGGGAACTGAATCCCAGGCCTAAATTCATTAAACAATTTGTTAAGAACCAGGTCCTGTGGCACTCCCATAGTGCTCAAGCTGTTTCTCTTGTTGCCAGACGTTGCCTTCTCATGGCATGTTGCTTGTGCCCTGTGTTTCAGAGAGCACTTAGAGATGAGCTGACCATGAAAATGTATCGACATGGGGTCCAGTCTGCTACCTCTAAGGTCAAAGGCTTCCATCTAAGCAGATCCAGAGTTTAAGGCAAGATATGTTATTGTGAGAAACTAAAGTAGAGCCAAAGTAGTCCCTGGGGAATGGAAGCCCATGATTCGAAGCCAAGAAGTGTGAAGCTGGGGGGAGAGGAGGTCTCAGGGTAGGTCTGCCCCCACCATCCTAATAGCAGGTGGTTCCTAGATCCAGAAGCATGACTGGACAGAATGCAGAGTTCCCCTGGGTGGTAGAGTTGGTTCAAGAACCTCACTCCTCCTGGGATAAGAATTACATGTACACTGTAGTGACAATTTTGGCACTTTGTTTTCTTTAAGAAGCACAGAAATATTATAGGAATGTGTTTTTGTTTTAATCCCAGGCATGGGATATGGGCTGCTTCAGACTGTCCACAGCAGGTGACTATGATTCGCCTCATGCTCTAGCAGGGGTGTGATTTTTGCCATCAGCAGATAGTTCCTGTGACTGTGTGATGCTAGAAATTCTGGAAAGTTCTCAGAGGATATATAAATGCTAAGGCCCCCAAGATGTAGTTTGATGGTTGCTGTGGGTGGATTGGTGGCTAGTTGCTGTTGATTGCTGTTGGTCGCAGTTAAGTTGTTGTGCACAAAGAAACAACAACAAGAAGTTAGATATCCTGATGGCAAAGATCAAACTTGCTCCAAGGAACTCAACACCCCTGGGATGGAATGTCTTGAACCTTTTCTACTTGCAGGCTGTTCTGTACTGGAGACATTTTTACATGGCCCAAGGCATAAAGGTAGATACACAATCAAACCTTTTCTGATAAATCTTGAAGAAATTTATTTTTAAAAACAATCATTTAGTATATATATAATTTTATCATATGTTAAATCTAGATGAAAATTTGCATGTTAATGAGATAGACATGGTTTTTATATGTATGAGAATATACAAATATAGAGAGAGAAATTTTAGCTAAACATTTGACATGGCAGGGCACAGAGCATCTTCAACATATTTCAGAATTAAGTGGTATTTAAATTTTTATAATGATCCATTCTGAGACCACCTCTTCACATAAATACACAATACAAAATGGGAGAAGTATACTTAGAACCATTTCAGAAACTGTTAGCAATTCTGTCCTCATCTCAAGCCAAATGCCAATGAACATACTTAATTAAGCTCAATTCAGCAACTCAAACATGAGTTCTTAAAATCAAACATTTTGACATAACACAACCAAAAGATAAGTTCAACTGATGCATGCATGCTGAGGAACGGCAGTGAGGAAATATTTAAAGTGTCTGTTTTCCATAATTCAACAGTTATGTTTCTATAAAGGCACAAAACCTTGTGTATAGAGCAAAATATTGCAAACCATGATGTACAAGAGCCTTGAGTCTGAGCCAAAGGGCTTTGGGCTGCATTCTTCAGCGAGACGGCATGCACAGTACAACATAATCTTGATATGTTCAGAAGTGAGACTACAATGAAGGCCACCATGCAGCACAGAGGACACTACAAGAAACAGCTCAGACTCATTTAGGGTTTGTTTTTTAGCATTTTTTTGTCATTGTGCTTTAGGAAACCTTTTATTGCCAAATTTTTTCATGACCCCCCATATTCAGCCCCCGAACCCCACATGGGGTGGCAATCTCCAGCTTAGAAATCTAAACTCAGATCTAGTTCCATCTAGGCCAGGGGTAGGGGGATAAAGGAGCTTTGGTGGCAGAGCAGGCACATAGATGAATGGGTTTTCTAACTTCCAGCAGCTCCACTGTTTCCTCACACACAAGCCAGCTCACCTTCACACCCAGCTACCACACATGTGGTACAGCCAGGTTTTCCAGGTGTTAGCCCCATACAAGACTTACAAGGCAGGACACAGCAGGAAAGTCAGTCTAGACTCACCATAAAAGAGCTGTTTGGGGAACAAAATACCTATGGGAGGGGATACAGAGACAAAGTGTGGAGCAGAGACTGAAGGAAAGGCCGTCCAGAGGCTGCCCCACCTGGGAATCCATCCCAAATACAGTCACCAAACCCAGACAAGTTGTGAATGCCAACAAGTGCTTGCTGACAGGAGCCTGATATAGCTGTCTCCTGAGAGACTCTGCCAGTGCCTGATAAATACAGAAGTGAATACTCTCAGCCAACCATTGGACTAAGCACAAGGTCCCCAATGGAGAAGTAGAGAGAGGACTGAAGGAGCTGAAGGAGCTTGCAGTCCCATAGGAGGAACAATATCAACCAACCAGTACCCGCAGAGCTCCCAAGGACTAAACCAAAGAGGCTCCAACTGCATATGTAGCAAAGGATGGCCTTGTTGGACATCAATGGGAGGAGAGGCCCTTGCTCCTGAGAAGGCTCAATGCCCCAGTGTAGGGGAATGCCAGGACAGAAAAGCAGGAGTGGATGGGTTGGTGAGCAAGGGGAGGAGGGATAGAATAGGGGAGTTTCAGAGGGGAAACCAAGAAAGTGAATAACATTTGAAATGTAAATAAAGAAAATATCTAATTAAAAAAGGAGAGAGAGCTGTCTGGACTGTCTGCAGGATGATTGGAAGACAGAAGGATGGAAGTCCAGGGCCCTGCCAGCAATCCTCAGTCCTGTGCTCACATGTGGCTGTCTGCCTGATAGGGTCCCAGCTTGGCTTCTTGTTGGCTCCTTAATCTAAGGAAATTTACTTAGTGTCCAGTTATTTCTACTATAAAATGAGGCTAATAATGGCAGCTACTTCACAAGGCCATTGTGAACATTAAACAAATAAAATACAAATTGTTGATGTGGAGGCCAGCAAGGTGGCTCATCATCTACAGGAGCTTGCTGCCAAACTTGATGATCTGAGTGCAAACCCTGGGCAAACCAGCTTCCACAGTGACCTTCTGACATCCCCACATGCCTGCATGTACACAAACCTTAAATGAATAGATGTAAAGTGCAAACCCTGGGCAAACCAGCTTCCACAGTGACCTTCTGACATCCCCACATGCCTGCATGTACACAAACCTTAAATGAATAGATGTAATAATTTTTAAATATTTTGTGTAGAGCTGGACACATAATAAACTGTGTGGGATTAGCTGCTACTAGTATCCTCCAGGGCCATGGAAGGAATTTGTTATGTTCTGCCTTTGCTGATAAGATAACTTTGTGCTCTAAAAAAGTTATCTCATTAAAGGGTGAGAACAGGAAAGAAAACCAAGAATGATCAGAGAGCCAGCTGGAATGCAGGAGATCTACACTAGATGCAGCTGGCCTGGGTAACCCTGGACCACAATTCACACGAAGTCTGTCTGATCTGTCAAACACTTGCCTGCCTCACTGATCTGTAGTGAGTCCCACAGCATGTAACAAAACAAAAAATCCTTTGGTGATGATAAAATGCCACTCAAGTAGTCTGACAGAAACAGAAAGCCTGATATTGTGGAATTTGG
This sequence comes from Mastomys coucha, assembly GCF_008632895.1. NCBI lineage: Eukaryota > Metazoa > Chordata > Mammalia > Rodentia > Muridae > Mastomys > Mastomys coucha. The sequence goes on from NW_022196893.1 coordinate 33,320,130, forward strand.
AAGAGCAAGAGTTCAAATCCTGCCTATACCTCTAGCTATATAATTACCTTGACAGGGTACTTGACATTTCTTTCCTTATTTATAAAAGAAACACCATAATTGTGAGGTTTTTCTGTAGTTTATACTGTATAATTTCCAGTAACAAATATTTGGGTTTAGGGGTGGGACCTAGAAACAGAACCTAAGGTACTGCAGATAGATATCAGACAACTGAACCACTAAGGGGTCAGTGAGACTCTTAAGACAGTGTCTCATCAGATTACCCAAAGTGACTGTTTAAAGGTATAATGTTTTGTGCACTGTCTGAAGTCTACCCTTGTGTTACTAAATGTTGATTTCTCTGCCCTCCCATCTTGTTTCAGTTGGCATTGTAATGCTTACACCAAGTGTCTCCTGTCTCCAGTTTGTATAAACAATTCCTACCATTTACTCTGCATTGTCAATAAATGCTGATCACACAGTGGCTGGCCAGAATAGAGGATAAATAGGGTGGGATGTCTGCCAGCTAAAGGAAGGAGAGAGGGAAATTCAGATCAGCAAGGAAGATGGAAGATTTGAAGCCATGAGGAAAGGGTCCAGAGAGAGACCATTGACACAAACCTGAAGCCCAAAGAAACAGACCAATAATAATAACCAAACATCATGGGATGGGGGATGCTCTCAGACAGATTCAAAATATATTTATAAAAACCTTGGCCATAAAGCTAGGCTCTTCTCTGACTAGAATCATAACTTATGATAACCCATTTATTTTAACCTACATTCTGCCATGTAGCTGGTTACCTGTACTCAGGTACCATGCCTCCGTCTCCTCATATCTTCCTGGTGAATCTTCCCACACTGCATCTGGCTCTATCGCAGAATTCTTTCTGCCTCCCAATATCTCACCTTCTATTTCCTGCCTGAGCCATAGGCCATATGCTTTTAAATTGACAAGTGATGCATCCATACAATACACAAGATATTCTCTCTACAACTGTGAGCTCATTCTATAGCCCGGGCAGTCTTTGAAGTCACCATCGTCCTGCCTCAGCCTCCCAAGTAGATTTGCCTTACAAGTCTGCACCTGCACCTGTCACCCACAGAAACATAAGGGGACTGTGTGGTTCCTCTTTGAGACACTTACTTCACCTACCCACTGGATGTCAACCTCTACCCTCCAGTGAGGTTTTTCTTCACACTGAAAGCAGAATCTCCGATGCCCTCCCCCTCCCAGGGATCCAACACAGAAGGAACATGTGTGAGCCCCTTAAGTGTGACCATCACAGCCACTAGGATATGTGCCAAAGGAGTGATGGAGGAAGACAAAAGGCAGATCACAGGAGCCTGTGATGAACCGTGATCTCCTGATACGTGCTCTGCCAGTGCATCATCACCTTGCTGGACAAGCTAGGATTGTTTTTCCAATAGCTCAGTCAAGACTATCCTGATTGCCACGCTTGACACTGGTTTCCTTATTTGCTGTGGGATCTGGTGGAGGTGTGTCTGAATGGCTTCACTACCACTGGCGGCCTGAGTTCTAATCCCTCACATGCCAAAATCTTCTGTAAGAAGATTATAATGGAGCTGCACATGCTGGAGCCTTACTCCCCACCCATAAAACAAGGGCAAATTATTCCTGAGTAGTTGTTGGTTTTAACCAAATTGCTCTCTGGTATTCCCCTGCCATGAGGAGGCTTAAGAGGTGTCAGGATAATTGAGGGTGGAGGAATAAGAAGGTAGTTATTACCTCTAGGTCAAGGTGAGCAGGCAGACCTCTCCACCCAGGGCCTGCTGAAAGGGAGGTTGGGGGTGGGGGCAGTGTTATCTTTATATGTTAGAGGCATGGATCCATTTCAGTAGAGGAGGAGATGAAAAACGATGAGGGTCAGGAAGGGGAGGCAGGAGTGGAACTGTTGCTCTGAATTAAAATTAACATTTTTCCCTCCTTGATACTTTGTTGAAATAAAAATGTATCAACTCTGAAATTATTTAACCAACCACTAGTAAAAAATGCATGCTAACACAGAGCAAGCTCACGAGAGCTTTAAGAAGAAGTACAGGCCCAACCACAATTAATCCCTCATTACTAAGCTTCAGTTGGTAGCACTTATCATTTCTATTAATTAGGGCTTCATACTTGAACTCACCCCGAATCTTTGTCTGATTCTTGGCTCTCTCCCAGGGCTTATCTAGGACACAGCTGATTCCCTAAGATGGACTTTGTTAAGAGGTTCTATGGTCAAGCAAATTTGAGGAATGAAAATTCTGTAGCTCCTTGGGATTATAATAATGCCCATGAACCTGTTCACCCATTAAGCTACCCTCAGAGCTTCACTGGGAAACAAACCTTTGATCTTTATTTAATCAGAGCTCCTCAATCAATCTCTGGTCACAAGTCACCTTAGCATGGTATTCGGTGTACTAGGGAAACACCAGTCAGCCACCCATCCAAGATGGTTAAGTCTGCCAGACCTGGCAAGCGGATAAAGTCAGTGACACTATGTCCCAGGAGAGAAGGGCTTGCATCAAGAACAGGAAGGAAGCTCACAGCTACCAAGGATTGGCTGTTTGAAGCAGGCTGAAAGACTCGAGCATGGAAAATGGATGTGGTTCTAAGAACCAGCTTCTGTTCTTGTTCATCTATCTCCAGCTATACATCTTGTTGGGTCTTTCCAAAAGCCACAGCAGGCTGGGTTTCCTAGAACTTAGTTGGTTGCTTCTCCTCCATCTCTTTACTCCTTAAAGGAGTGAGAAACATAAACGTCTTATGAGTAGAGAGGTCTGGGTTACAGTCTCAGCCTTTCTAGTCTCTGACTGTGTGGCATTTGGCAAGTTGTTTTGCCCCCCTGGACCTCAATATTCCATCTACCAAATTGGAGCTGACACAGAATTCTCATAGATTACAGGGGAACTCTCAACAGAAAAAGCAGAAAACCTTTACACAGGGCAGGTGCTCAAAACATGGCAGGCCTATGTGACCATGATCTCAGTAGGAAGCCCTCCTAGAAATTGTCAGTTCTCAGGCCAAAAAGGAAGGAAGAGTTCTGAAAGCAGTCCAGCCTATCGTCAAGGAAACATTGAAATCTGTGAGCTGGACATGGTGGGATGTGCCTGTAAGCCCAGCACTGGGGAGACAGAGACAGGAAAGCCAGGGGTTCAAAGTCAGCCTGGACTACTATGTGCTTTGGGAAAGCCTGGGGCTACACTGCAATGCCTGGATAGCTAGATACCTGCCTCAAGGAGAGACACACAGACAGAAGGACGGACAGACAGACAGACAGACAGAATGATTATTTTCACAATAAGTTGCAAGGATTCACTGTCTCAAGCAGGAGGGACATTATTCCATGTCCAGCCAACTCGTCTTCCAACACAGGTCTCCAGAGTAATCCATTGATCGATGGAGATTTATTGAGCGCTGCACATTTCCCAGAGATAAAAAGATGATGTTTTAGTAAAAAGTAATTTTCCATTTCAAATCTTCACCCCCTGGAGCTGGAGCTGGAAGTGTAACTTGTACGTAAAAGCTTGCCTGAGTTGAATCCCAGCGCTGCCTAAAACCAGTTTTTGACAGATGCCACATATGTACCTATGACCCCAGTGCTGGAGAGGTGAGAGATTCAGAGGACTGGTCTTCCTCAGATATGTGATTTCAAGACCAGTCTAGGCTACATGAGACTGTCCTGAAAGGAAAAACAATCAAATCTTTATTCCTATTATCTATCTGTGAAAATAATATATAAATAGTAGCTGAAGACACAGCTGCATAGTTAAGAGCTCTTGTTGCCTTTGCAGAGGACCAAGTTCAGTTCCAAGCCCCCACGTAGTGACTACAACCATCTCTGACTCCAGTTCTGGGGACCCAATGCCTTCATCTGGCCTCCAAGATCTCTAGACACACATGGTGCATTTACATATATGCAGGGGAAAAACACTCATACACAAAAATAAAAATAGAATAATTTCTAAAATAATATAAAAAATGGCTAATGTGGATGGAGTACCTGCTGTGTACAAAACAAAGTGTTGTCTTAGGTTATTTATAAGAATCATTTCCACTTATCATAAAACTCTGCGAGGTCAGGTTTTCAATCTCATCTTACAGAAAAAGACACGAGGTTAATTAGGTTGTTTGAGCCAGTTAGCTCCCTAACCCAAAAGTTGAATCAAATTATCCAGTTCCAAGGCCAGAGGTAAATTCATGGAGCCTTTTATGTCTGCAAGGACTTCAGCAAATCCAAATACATCATCTGTGTGAAAAATCCACTTTGACATCTAAAGAATGCACCCATAGAACATGACGGCTGGATTTGTCTTGAAGTATCAACCTGTGTTCATGAAAATGGTTTTAAACCTCATGGATGCCTCTGTGGTAACACATAAAGCCATCCATCATCGTCAAGGTACACACACACACACACACACACACACACACACGCACATGCACTAGTCTATCCTGTGAAAGTGCCTCCTCTCCTTGGACAGATGGACCTCAGGTTTGATTTATGGCTCCTCAGTGTGTCTTAGCCCCACATTCCAGAGTTACAGAACACACCAGATGACCCCATAAGGATTCAGCCAGCCTGTCTAGCAGCATAGCGCAGTGGTTACAGGGGTAGGATTTAAAGCCCACATCTGCCACTACCCATCAGGCTGTCTCCCAAAGCACCGTAATTACCACACCCACAAAGGTCAGTCGCTGCATCCACTGTTTCTGTTAAAGGTCAGGACAACAGCTGTCTTGACGAGTCCCCTTCCCTTCATCTCACTGGTCTTTTGAGGTCCCACACTCTATGTACCAACCAACCACTGAGGAACATCAAGTGAGGATCCCTTCAAGCACCCTCTGTTAGCATTTCGTTTAAGCCCCGCCCCACAGTTACCTAGCAACAGCCAGGCGTGCCTGACTCACTATAAACGGGGCTGCATGCTTTCTGCTCTCTCTTGCTCTTGCCTTCTTGCTCCTGCTCTGTCCTCTCGCCCCTTACCCCCCTCCCCATTTCCTTGCCCCACACTTCTCTGCCAGTACAAGGCCCTCCAAGCTCATTTGTAAAGCTTTAAATGTCCCTGTATAAGGTGGCTGAAGAGTTGGCTTCAGGGTTAAGAGTGCCAGGTTTAGTTCCCAGCACCCACATCAACCATCTGTAACTCCAGTTCCAGGCAACCCAGTTCCTCTGGCCTCTGTGGGCAGACATACACACACACACACACACACACACACACACACACACACACGCATGCACGCACACACACACGGCATACATTCACACAGACACCTGTGTATATAAATAAAAATAAAGACAACTTTAAAGTGGGTAAAGTCCTCACAAAGGCTATGCTGTTGCATAGCTTATTGCATATGGCTTTGTCCAGAATAAAAAAAGCAATTCCGAGGCCTGGAGATGTACCTCAGCAGTTAAGAACACTTGCTGCTCTTGCAGAGGACCAGGTTCAGTTCCCAACACCCAAGTCAGGTAGCTCACAACCACCTATAAATCCATTTCCAAGGGACCCAGTACTTTCTGGCCTGCATACATGTACTACACATAAAGCCATGCAGGTGCACACAATAAATAGATAAATAAATAAATAAATAAATTTTATGAGAATTTCCATTTTACAACAGTTTTCATGAGCTGGATATGGTGGCTCACAACTGTAATCCCAGCAATCAGAAGTCAGAGACAGGAAGATTACCTGCAAATTCGGGGTCCTTGAGCTCTGTAGTGATTTTGAGGACAACCTGGCTGCATAGTAAGTTTGGGGACAGTAAGGGCCACCATATAAGCAAGATTCAGTCAAGGTAAATACATGCATACACAAATAAACAAAGGTTCTCTCAAACGCAGCAGAAAGGTCTCTATTCAGCTCAGCTGTAGCATTCCCCTCCACCTGGGGGCGGGGCGGGGCGGGGCGAGGGCGGGGACGGGGGCGGAGAGTGCTGAGGTGCGTTCTTGTCCCTTGCAGGCTCCCCAGCAGTGAAGCCCCTGCCCTCTCATGTTATCTCTACGGGGGGCAGACCTGCAAGGTGCAGGATGCTAGTAACACCTAAGCCTCTTAGATATCATTTATAGCAAACGAAACATCACTAGACATCACCCTTTGTTGGAAGAGGGGACTCACATACATTCCTTGCAAACCACAGCATTAGTGACATGCAGAGCCATCTTTTCCTGCCCCATTGATAGAGCTGTAACCATTCAGCTGGAAAGGCTTCCAAGTGTATCAGATGCTCAACCACGGCTTCCTAGGAGATGCCTCCAGCCTCCAGTTCAGGTGATTAGCTTGCCCTTAGCCAGTGTGTATGTTGGAAGGGCTTGTAAAGGGTTTAAACAAAAAACAAACAAAAATACAGGGAAAAAATGTTTTCAAAATTGAGTCTTCTCTGCCATCACATTGTTATCACAAGGTGTTCCCATATGTGGCCTTTGTCAACAGAGAGAGAAAGATTGGGCTAAGGAGGCAGAGAGGAAGGGATAAAACCCCACCAGATGAGATTCCTGATGACTGGCTGACAGAAATCCTACCTAGCTTCAGCCAAACAGGGGTGCAGAAATCTACTCCAAATTACCCCCAGACATGACATGCACACCTCATGAACACTGGGAGATTGAGGCGCATACAGAAGGGATAGCTGCTTTCTGATCAGTTTCCTTGCCCGTGCGTGCGTGCGTGCGTGCGTGCGTGTGTGTGTGTGTGTGTGTGTAACCAGCACTGTTGATGTTTGCTCTGACCTGAGGCTGCATACCAGCAGGAGAGAGAAGGGAATCTACAAACACCTCAATGACAAGGGGGAGTGAGTCACCAGTTCCTAGAACAAAAAGCTTGTTGGTGCACCCTCACCCAGAGTGAGGTGAAGGGGGAGCCATCAGACAGAGGGAATCATACATAGAAACTGATCACTCTTGTCTCTAACAAGAGGATACATACTCCACAGATAAGGAAGAGAGGTGGGGCACAAAGCAGAGAGCCCAAGAGATGTGTGACCACTGCCTAGTGGCTCCATGCCCCTGGTGAGAGTCCAGTCATCCAGTCACTACACACAAGCAAGCCTTGGCCCTGCCTATTTGAAGAATGAAAATTCTGGTAAGAAGGGTGAGGAAGAAGACTATGAACCAGGTTACAGAGCGGTCGGGTTTTCTGGAATGCTTCTACACCAGATGTTAACAGGCTTCTATAGTGGCTTCAAGAAAAACCACTTAGAACCAGCTTAGCCTTTCTTGGGATAATGTCCAGGCAAGTCTCGTACCCAGAGAGCAAGCTGAAGCTCAGTAGCCTAAGAACCCTTGAAAAGTCAGCATAGAATGGCCACTCTTAAAGGTAAGGAAAAGAAGGAAGACTAAAGTCAGCAGGTCCCTGTGAGTGCCTTCTGCCTGGATTGGAGCAGGCAGGGTGAGGCTGATAATACACAGCCAGTCATGACGTTTGCTCCCTTGGTCTCATGTCCTGGTATCAAAGTCACCAGCCATGGCCTTTCTACTGGAACAATGACACCTCTAAGAAATAGTCCTACCTGCCATACTTCCTGATCATCCTCTACCACTCCTAGGAGCTGCCTATAAAATGGGGATTCTTATAAATATCGTCAAGATGAGCAAGAGCAGGGAGCATAGGCTAGAGTCCAGGAAGGACCAGCAGTGGGCAGAGGCTGCTCTCTGGGTATGAGACTTGCCCTGGACATTATCCCAAGGAAGACTAAGATGGTTCTGTGTTTTTCTTGGAGACACTTTTGAAGCCTCTTACCATCTTGTGTAGAAGCATTCCAGAAAACCTGAATCTCTCTGTAACCTCGTTGGTGGTCCTCCTCATTATGACTCTACATGTCAGGCTCTGTAATCTCACCTGAGCCCCTTTTTCCTTCTTCTCTGGATGAACCTGTCAGTCCCTGTGGCTGCCAAAACTATCCTTGTCTTCCAAATATCAATGACACCCACAGGAGTCTCTCCAATCTGGTGAACATTCTTTCAGGACACACATCTCCAACTACCACTTGGATGCTTCCTCTAGCTATCTCATGAACAGCTCTAGCCTGTCTATCCAGGAACTCGCCCCCATACCAACCATACCCTCCCACTTTTGCCTGGGCAAATACCATCACCTGACAGTTCACTGCTCTCTGACCCACTCAATCCATTATCAGACCTGTCATTTATTCTACTGGTCCCTAGTTCCTTTTCACCGAACCCTTATCACAACCTAAAATTATCTCACTCACCTAGCTGCCTACCATTTTGTTATTAAACTACCAAAATTAGAGAAGGCTATATCTGACCATTGCTCACCAACATAGCTCGAGAATTCCTCCCAGCGCCTGACAGAGTAAGCACATGAGTCCCAGCCATAGGAAGCAAGGGATTTACAGGTAATAACTGTCTGCCGTGAAGCTGCCATCATCAAACCTGGCATGTGCCCACACTGCCAGCCCTTTACTAGGTCAGACACTGGGGCATCTCACTTGTGTCCTGCCCTTTCCACAGAGGGACATCATCCAGAGAAATAGAATTCCCTACTCAAAAACCCGAGAACTCCCATCTTTCTAGAAGGTGGATGAAGTAGAGTCAGAAGCTGGATCCCTCCAGCTCTCGCTTCCAGGTTTTCTTTGTTTGATTGACATTTTTTTCATCCCTGAGATACTCTCTGCTTCTTAAGAAGGAAGTATCAGTCTTCTGGCCCAGCTTCACTAAGTATTTCTGTCTGTAGTCTCTGTGCTCTGAGTGCCCAGGCAGCAGGCCATGACCAGACAGAGCCAGCGAAATCTCAGGGACAGTGCCCTCTGGCCCAATCAATCTGGTAGAATTAGGATCAAGGGTGGGAGGTGCCATCCCTGGGCTGGTAGTCCTGGGTTCTATAAGAAAGCAAGCTGAGCAAGCCAGTAAGGAACATCCCTCCATGGCCTCTGCATCAGCTCCTGCTTCCTGACCTGCTTGAGTTCCAGTCCTGACTTCCTTTAGTGATGAACAGCAATGTGGAAGTGTAAGCTGAATAAACCCTTTCTTCCCCAACTTGCTTCTTGGTCATGATGTTTTGTGCAGGAATAGAAACCCTGACGAAAACAGGGACCCCTTGGTGTTCTTGGGACTTTAACATGATCCTGACTCCCCAAAACACAGAGCAGTCAGCAACAATGCTTCCATCACAGAATCCACAGCCATGGCAGCTCTCCAAAGCCATTGAGAATTGCCCCTAGTTGGCATGCGTATCGGCACAACAGTCTAGAGGAGAAACAGCCCCAAGGAAGTTATCCCAGGCTAGAATGAGCTACGAAGGGCCCTTCTCTTCTATAGTAGGTTAAGTAGTGGTGCAAAGGGCAGCCACTTCCCACAACCCCCTGAGACTAGGGGTCAACTTAGAACTCTCTAAATCCCCTTGGACATCAGCCTGCTTTGCCAGCATGACGGTATAGAGGGAAAGGACATCGTGAGAGCCTCAGGGTAGCTTCCCCTCCCAGTGCTCTGACTCTAGGTCACACCCTTTCCTGGCCAGTGTTCACTGCCAAGACTTGGACTCTACTTCTGCAAGCCCAGACCTATAGAGGGCTTCAGATGGGAGACTTGAGCAGAGGTTCAGACAAGCAGCATGTGGTGGTATGTGGGTCTTTCCACACCTATGAACGTCCCACTTTACTAAAGCAGCAAGAATATCAGCCCTGAAGATCTTCCCAGACCCACGGCCCCACCTAGGTCTTCACCCTCTGGTCTGGCCCATGTAGATACATTTAAACAGTATCTAAAAATGTCACTCTAGACCCCATGGCCCCACCCTCCCCTCTGGTCGAGGCCATGTAGAATCATTTAAACAGTATCTAAATGTCAAAGTCAGTCTCTGTGCAGGAATGGAAGTCAGCATTTCATTACCTCATCAAGGGAACAGGTGAGCTTGTTGTTGAGGGCCTCCATCTATTCACACTTTTTGACCTCCATTTTCACAGTCTGGGGGTCAGTTTCCACACTGAGGGGATGCAGGAGGCTCTGGTTGATGTTCACTTCCTGGATTGCCCCAGGGCCAAAGATTCTAGGCCTATTAAAGAACCAGGCAATCCAAAGTTCTTTCAATACCACCTCCCATTCCTCTGCCACCACGAAAGCCATCCCCTGAGCCAGTGCCATAACTTCCGGGAAATCCACCAAAGCTACCAGATCCCACACTGACAGAGATGGGCCTGCTGCTACCCAGGCTGTAGAGGATTCTATTGCCAAAGACTTGTGCTCCACTCCAGATCCCATAAGATCCCTTCCACTGGCTGCCCCAGAATGGACTATATAGTTCTTCCTGATGCTGCTGAACTCTACTGTTGACCAGCTAGAGAAGCCCTGATTCCCACTACCAGGTGTCTTATAGATCTGTCTGCTCATGGTGAGGAGCTTGGTGACACACTGAATGAAGCACACAGGGACTGACAGTCAGCAGATGTGTGCAGAGGGCTGAAGGTCTGGAGAGAACGATTCCCTTTATGTGCATTTGACCAAGCTGCAGGGCTCAAGGGAAGAATAAATCATTAATCCCAAAAGCTTATGGGTTGGGCTTCCCCAAAAGGCAATAATTTTGTTCTGAGGCACCTAACACACCTTGAGGATAAGCCAAATGTTCAAGTGGCAGGCTTGCCTGGCAGGAACCCTGGCAGTGCCCCGCCCCCCATGCACAATACCTCTCAGTTTAATAAGACAGAAGGCAGGAAGCACTTGACCCTCAACCAAGGAATCAGCTTTGGTCTGTCTACCTACCAGGAGCCCCAGGCCCTGCCAGAGCAGAACTCAGCTCTGGAAGGTGAAGTGAAAGGGTGGTGAATGCTCTGGCTATCTGAGTGGGAAAGATGAGAGAGCTCACTCACTACCCCAGAGAGTGGTGTGTATGAATAGTAACATGGATTTCTCTGAACAAAACATGATTATTCTTTGTCCACAGTGTTCCTGGCTCTGTGCTGCACTTGGAGACAAAAATAGTAACCCTGCCACTTTCCTAACGCCAAAGCCAGGAGCCAGCACCATCTGCCTCTAGGTTCTCCCTCATCTCAGCCTGCAGGAGGCAGTGGCTGTGTGGCTTGTGGCCATCTTCTGGAGACAAGATACTGTGAAATTCATAGGCCTCTCCATTGATCAGACCTTAACAAAACCCAACACTCCAAACATCCTTTTGTTTCATACTCCCCAGAGAAACCATATGTGATTACAGGCATTATCTTGGGGTTTCTCCGAGGTGTTGTTCCTTGTTCTCTGCATTTGTCATTTCCCCTGTGTCTGCAGGAAACATCAATTCAACAACAAAAATCAGGAAAAAACATAGGAAACCCTGCTTGTGTAAGTTTACACACCAATAGGGGAAGGATGGTAAAGAAATACAGTCCTACATCCAGCAGGAAGTAGAGATGTTACTGAAGAGCAGGGCGTGGAGCCAACTTGAGAGGCTGAATAGGGAGGATCATGACTTCTAAGTCAGTATGGGTATATAGTAAAACTTTCTCTTAAGAAAAAAAAAAGGAAGGAAGGAAGGTAGGAAAAGATGACTGTGAGGGAAAAAGAGGAAAAGGAAGACCAGTGAAAGAAAGAAGAGGAAGAAAAAGAGGGAGAAGGAGAAGGAGAGGAAGATGACTGTGAGAGAAAGAGGAGAAGGAAGACAAGTGAAAGAAAGAAGAGGAAGAGAAAGAGGAGGAGGAAGAGGAAGGAGAGGAAAATGACTGTGAGAAAAAGAGGAGGAGGAAGACCAATGAAAGAAAGAAGAGGAAGAGAAGGAAGAAGAGGAAGAGGAAGAAAAAGGAAAAGAAGAAGGAGGAGGGGAGAAGGAGGAGGGAGAGAAGGAGGAGGAGCGGGAAAAGGAAGAGGAGGAGGAGAAGAAGGAGAAGAAGAGGAAGAAGAAGAAGGGGTTGGCGAGACGGCTCAGTAGGTAAGAGCACTGATTGCTCCTCTGAAGGTCCTGAGTTTGGATCCCAGCAACCACATGGTGGCTCACAACCACCTATAATGAGATCTGATGCCCTCCTCTGGTGCATCTGAAGACAGCTACAGTGAATTGGGCTGGAACAAGCTAGGCCAGAGCAAGCAGGGCCAGCAGAGGTCCTGAGTTCAATTCCCAGCAGCCATACACATGATGGCTCACGGCCATCTGTACAGCTACAGTGTACTCATACACATAAAATAAATAAAAATAAATCTTAAAAAAGAAGAAGGAGCCTGGCGGTGGTGGCGCACGCCTTTAATCTCAGCACTTGGGAGGTGGATTTCTGAGTTCGAGGCCAACCTGGTCTACAGAGTGAGTACCAGGACAGCCAGGGCTACACAGAGAAACCCTGTTTCGAAAAAACCAAAAAAAAAAAAAAAAAAAACGAAGAAGAAGAAGGAGGAGAAGGAGTAGTAGTAGTAGTAGTAGTAGAAGTTGTGAAAGAAGTGTAGCAATAAAAGGGGGTGCTGTGGAGAAATGGCCCCATGTTTAAGAATACCTGTTGCCCTTGAAGAGGACCCAGGTTCAGTTTCCAGCAGGCACATGGTAGATAGCTCATAACCATCCATAACTCCAGTTCAGAGGATCCTACCCCCATCTTCTGATCTTTGTGGGCAACAGGCATGCACATGATATCCCATATATACATATAGGCACGACATTCATACACAGAAATCAATCTATAAGTAAAGGAGGAGAAGCATGGTGAGGAAACTATCTCATGGGGTGCTGCTGTGGACCTGTCCAGTAAACAATGAGGAGAGAGCATGCAAGAGTTAGGAAGAAAGGGGTCCAAAAACATTGAGATCCATGGGTGCCCTGAGGTGGGACTGAGGGGAGTGTCTGAGGGCCCATGAGAATAGCTAGGAGATAGGTCATGAGAGCCAAATGAAGCTGGCTTCTCACTGAGAGGGGAGCCACTGAGGTCAAACCAAAGAGACATGAGTAAGTCAAGAGCTGGTATTGTCTCCCTCTGACTGCTGTGGGGATCAAGGGGGAACAGGTGACAGCCACTCCACCCTCCCTTCCTTTTGTCTTAATCTTTGCAAAACTGGCTTCCACTGCCTCCTGCAGGGATGAGCTAAGAGAGCTACAGGAAAGCAGTGGGGGTTCCCATGTTAATGCCTCTGCAGTGAGGGTTTGAGCTGGAGACTGCCCTGGTGAGACTCCTGGGATCCCACCAGACCTTGCCTCTGGGGAGTTTCTCAGCAGTATAAACCACACAGCCTTGCCCTGTGGAGAAGTCCAGAAAAGACCTCAGGAATTTTTGTTGAAACAAAA
>NW_022196893.1:33333333-33335618 GCF_008632895.1 Mastomys coucha
AAAAAAAAAGGAAGGGAGAGATAAAAGACCCTGCAGCCCAATAACCATTTAACCTGGAGAAGAAGTTAAGAGAAAAAAAATTACATTTATTTTTCCATGAATTATTTGTAAAGCAAAGATCTCTCCCCACAAAAGAACTGGAGGGAATTCAATTGGATTTAACATGGAGGGTATGAGTAGGGTGTGGACAGAGGTGGCCACAGCCACTGGAAGTAATCTAACAGGAATAGAAATAACCATCCAAGGTCCCTAGCATACAGATGGCTTTGAGAATATTGAGGAAATACTGTGAAGGACAGGGAACACTTCTGTCAAGGAACACGGGAGTGACAACAACTTCTTAATCCCAGAGAGGGAGCAAGATGGAAAGGGAGTCAGATCAGTGCCAAGGCACAAGGTAGCCACTGCAGAGAAAGGCAGTGAGGTTCCTGGCCTCACTGCCAAGCACAGAGCTCCTCTCCTTTCTATCTGAGCTTAGTCTCTCAAGCACTCAAGCACCTTGTTCAGAGCTTATTTTTAGTCTTAGGGCACAGACTCGAGCCCCAGACAAACTGATCAATAAGCCAATTAGAGCCCTCGACAGCCTGGTTCTGATCTGGCTTCTACTCCTGTCCTTCATCTCCAAGAACACTAAGCTTGTTCTGGCTTGCTCACACTCTACCATGAGCCACATTCTGGAAGCCTTCACTCTAGTATTCTTGCTGCTTGGAAACCCTTCATCCCTGGGCCCTTCCCCAGCTCCCAGCCTACACACCTTTCACCTGGTTGCTTTCTTGGCTTCTATATTTAGATAAGGATCACTTCCTTCAGGAGTCTTCCTTGATCCTTTCTCCATGACGATCCCAGATTCTTGATGACATCAACCATTGCTCTAATACCCTTTTAAATTCTGGAACATCTGTTCATAACATATCTGTCCCCAGAACTCCCAAAGTCATGCTCCATACTCAGGTTCAGCTACACCTTCCTTCAGGTCAGCCCCATCTTCATGAGCTGTCTGTCCCTGTGACCTCCCAAAGAGCCAACACAGAGTGGCCATTCATAGACCTCATCAAGGGAAGCCCTGTCCCCTGGAGACCATGTGTGCTGCATTCAAACGAAGCAGAACTCTAGGAGATAAGAGAAATACTGTCACCTGTCATGGCTCCGCTCAGAGAAAGGAATGTTCTCAAAATCTATCTGAACAGGCCTGAGGGAGTTCAGCACAGTGCAGCCCATCCCAACAGACTCCTGAAGAAGAGGCGTCCTCTCGGGGAGCCGAGTCCTGATGGGAGCTCTCACCCAACCCCCTACACTGAGGTCCTTAAATACCATCTCCTGTGTGAAGCTTTTTGACATTGTCAAACCCTCTCCCGAGACTAGAAGGAAGTCATCTCCCCTCCCTGGAAGCCATTGCTTTAGATTGTAGTGCTCAATAACATTCATCTGTCTATTCGGCTACCAAGTCACTGAAAAATAGACATGACCATCTGTACCAAAATCTCCCCAAAACTAGTCTAATTCCTTTTGTATTGGGATCTCCATTGTTTAGCATAGACTAGGGGCTCACCCAATGGCAGTTTGTTGGTTTGTTCCATCAATGTCTATTAACTGCCACCAAAAGGCAAACACGCAGTCGAGAACATCAGGATGAATCCAGCCAGGGTTTCTGGGCTGAAAGGATTCATACTTTGGGCCTTTGTTGAAATGATAAATGGGTGGGTGCATAGATAGATGGGTGATTGGTGGGTAACTTGGTTGGTTGACAGTCAAGTATGCACCTTTAAGCCCAACAGCCAAGAGGCAGAGGCAGGCAGAACTTTGAGTTCAAAGTCAGCTCAGGTGACAGAGAAAGTTCCAGGACAGCAGGGCTACACAGAGAAACCCTGTCTTGGAAAAACCTTTTTTTTTTTTTTTTTTGAGAGTTTCTGCCCAGTGTACCTATCTTTATCTGACTTCTCCTTTGAGTCAGGCAGCAGTGAGCCTGGATTCCCAGCTTCCAGCCCCAACCAAGGCTTCTTGGCCATGTTCCCGTCCTCACATGCTCCCCTTTGTAAACAGAATTCACTCCCAGCCTTAATGTGCCAAAGGCTCCCATCAGGTCAAGGGGACTTCCTCCCCTGGGCATCTCCTTTCCCTGGGCAGGCTACCAGACTGCTCAGAAACAGACAACGAATGCTTCTCTTCTTCCTTCCTTTTTTCCCTGGTTTTCTGGTTGTTGTTGCTTGTCTGTTTCTATGCTGGGTTTGTCTGTTTTGTGGTTGTTGCTTGTCTGTTTCTGTGCTGGGTTTGTCTGTTTTGTGGTT
>NW_022196893.1:33336493-33364678 GCF_008632895.1 Mastomys coucha
GGTTTGTCTGTTTTGTGGTTGTTGCTTGTCTGTTTCTGTGCTGGGTTTGTCTGTTTTGTGGTTGTTGCCACCAGGTCTTTCCATGAAGCCCAGACAGGCCTGGAACTTTCAGCAATGCTTCTGCCTCAGTTCCCTCAGCAAAAGATTACAGTGTATACCACGCTACTCCAGCTTGGCTTTCTTCTTTTACTAAATACAGGAATCTTACATAAACAAAATACAAAGACTCTCACAGCCACTTGCCTCTTCATGTACATTGACTCTAAGACATGCTTGCATGCATCTCATCTGTAGCTGCCTCAGTAGACTAGATCATTAACTGCCCCTGCAGAGGCCAGGCAGACTCTAGTGCCCCCCGTGGACTGGTTACTTCCACACTCCTCTTAAACAGAAACCTGAGGAGAAGGGACTAGGGCAGTCTTTGGTCTTCTAGTAGGAAAGTCAGATTTGCCCTCTCTCTCAACCCTTAACTCCTCTTCCCCACCCCCAGAAACTCAAAAAAAAAAAAAAAAAGCTGAATGGGCCTTTTCCCAGGGGCAGGGTACAATGGGAGAAGAAATGCAATCCACTTGACAGGCTCACAGGTTACAACTGCTTCCTGCTCACGAATGACACACAGGGCAACAAGCCCAGGACAAACAATGGAGAGACCAGGGCTGGGCCCCAGAAAGACAGATCTCTCTGGGCCAGGAACCTCTCCCAAGAACATAGCCCCAAATTAAAGCTCTCTGCTCTGTTCCAGAGGGAGAGAAACCCCTATGTGGTCTCAAGGTCTGCCTGAGGGCCTCATGGGTAAGTCCTGGCTTGGGCAAAATCTTTCCACTTCCCTCCACTGGTACCATCAAGCCAGAGTTCAAGGGAAACGTCTTCACCTGAAGAGGGAGGGTTGGGTCAGCCTGCAGATGGGAGCTATGTCACCCATCTGTCCTGGGAAAGGAGAAAAGAGCAGCGTTCCAGATCTAGGACTGAAACAGGGAGTTCTCAAAGGCTGCGCCAAGCCCTCTCCTCAAACTGTCCTCTCCCATGCAGCACTTCCCCAAGCAGAATCTCCAGAGACACCTCAAATTAAGAAGCGTCCCACTTCCCTGTCTTCCACCCTTCCTCCTCTCAGGGACAGCAGCAAGCTGAAGCCTGGTTCGCTCAAGGAGGTGGTGAAAGGAGCCAAGCCTCCCGGCCCTGAAGGAGGGTGCCTACTCTCCTCCATCCAACACCCATGACCTTGTTGGTTTTCTCGGGTTAGGTGTCTGAAAGCCTTTCGGGCCCATTGGGATTTAGCCCGAAACATGGAACTGCACAAAATAGGAAGGCCTCTGACTGGGGTATATAGCTCAAAGAGTACACATGTGGAGAGCCTTGGGTTAGACCCCAAGTACCAGCAAAGATGAGCTAAAGAGTGCTTGCTAGACACTGAGGCCATGTGACTTGACAGGCTTCATGCTCTATATACATTAAGGCACTAGACTATCAGATGCCCTGTGTATGGCCAGACTCCATCTCCAGGCTGATCCCAGGTTCAGCGTCCTACAACAAGCATCATTTAGACAGTTGGGGTCTTCATGAATCTGTTCCCCTGACCTCTTGGCAGCCTTTGGGTTCCTATCCTGCCTCTCTGGCAGCCATACTTTTTGCACCTTAGAAACAGGAACCCAAGGAAACGGCAGATGACCTTGATCTGAACAGACAGATCCTTAGACCTTTACCTAAATTTTCTGAGCAGATGGGCTTCTAGAGCCTTCTTCTCGGGAAACAAAGCCAAGTACTCAGAATGAATGACGAAAGCATTTTATTGGGGATGAGTAGAGAGAGGAGCAGGGTTGCAGGGACACCAAGCAGTCCTTGTCTTAACCTGGCAGAGCCTGTTGCAGCCAGGTGATGGAGAATGAACATCGTTGTATAAGATGGAAGTCCAGGATCAGGTGGAGGCCCGTGTGACTAGAGGGACCGAGAGTGAGCCTGTACATCTGCAGAAGGAGTTCTTGCTCTTCATCCCCTCTGTCCATTGGGGTGAAATCAGACACCCTTCCCATGCAAGAGGGTCACTTGATCCAAGTTGAGAAGAAGCTACCAGGCTCCAGTACAACAGAGGTCACACTATGGCCAAGACGATCGTCCTGGAACTGAGGGGCCAAGACAGAGTGGGGAGACTAACAAGATGAGCACCAGGAAGGAAGACTGGAGGTGAAGTGAGGGTCGCACAGGAGATATCAGGAACAGCAGACCCTGCCAGGCTCAGGGCCATCAGGATCCTGTCTTGCCTATCGTGGAGATCTCTTGGTGATGGTGGCAGAAGAGGTGATCTTGGTACCAGAACTGCCGTAAACACCACCACCAAATCCAAAGCCACTTCCAGAGCCAGAACCAGAGCAAAAACCGCTACCCAGGCCAAGGCCGATGCCAGCACTGCCGCCGATGCTGGCGCTGCCACCAACTACCGCTGGAAGGAGACACATAGCCCACAGTTACTCTCAGTGCCAGCAGTCCCCACCCAGACCCGGAGGGACGGACGGCAGGTGGGGAAGGTACTTACAGATGCTCACAGCGCTCTTGCATTCTCCAGACATCCTGTGGGGAAGAGAGAGCCATGAGGGATGCAGAACAGAACCCCATCTCCTTCAACATGCAGCTGTTATGTGATATTATCTCAGCCTTGACCAGCCACAGCTGGTCTGTCAACAGCTGACTGTCAACCTGCTGGTCCTGGTCAGAATGCAGCAGCACAGCACTGAAGCCTCAAGTGAGAAGTCCAGCAGAGTCCTGACCCTAATACCCAAGCCTCCCTCACCTGCACTCCTCGCCCTCCAGAAGCTTGCGGTAGGTGGCGATCTCCACATCCAGGGCCAGCTTGACGTTCATAAGCTCCTGGTAGTCCTTCAGCAGCCGGGCCAGGTCCTCCTTGGCCTTCTGCAGTGCAGTCTCCAGGTCTGCGCGTTTGCTGTAGGCATCTTTGAGGGCCAGTTCTCCACGCTGCTCTGCATCTGTCACAGACGCCTGCAGAGTCTGGGACTGTGGACAGGGACATTAATGGGTGACATCAGTGCCCTACTTTAGAGAACTTTATACCTGGGCCAGCTTCCTTGGGTTAAGATGTTAGAATCCTGTCTGCTCTTCTCATCTTTTTTGACTCGAAAGTCTCATTCCTAGCCTGCCTTTAACAGTGGTACAAGCCTTTAATCCCACACTCAAGATGCAGAGGCAGGTAGATCTCTGTGAGAGGCCAATCTGGTCTACAGTGAATTCCAGGACAGCCAAGGCTACACAGAGAAACCCTGTCTGGAGGTTTGCAGGTAAGTTACATTCCTTCCAGCCACAACAACACATCCATGTACCTGCAAGACTGCCAAGCCCACCCATAACTTCACAGATCAATAATAAAGATATGCAAAAGCTAGGGAAGAGTAGCCAGGAGACCTATGTTTGGGTTGCCACAACCACATTAAACAAGACATGCTGTGCAATCGGCATCATGATGTATGGAGGCCCTACAGACAAGCCTAGAATTTTCCAGTGCTTTATCTGCTTCTCCCTCCATAAAGGTACCCACACCTACCTGCTTCTTGATGTTCTCAATCTCTGCCCGCAGCCTCTGGATCATCCTGTTGAGTTCTGAGATCTCATTCTTGGTGGTCTTCAAGCTATCTCCATGTTGGTCAGCTGACATCTGGAGCTGCTGGACCTGATACCCAAGGGAACAGGGCTCTAAGGTTGTAGGTCAGAGCCAGTAAGGGTAAACAGATATGAAAGGGTAGCACCAGATGCCATGAAATCCCCGGTGAAGTGAGGGTCGGTGGCGTCTGGAGGATGGACTCATCTCACACTCCTACCTTGATCTGGTACCAGGACTCAACCTCAGCCTTGCTCTTCCGAGCAATCTCCTCATACTGGGCTCGAACCTCCGCGATGATGCCATCCAGGTCCAGGTTCCGGTTATTGTCCATGGACAGCACCACAGATGTGTCTGAGACATGTGTCTGCATCTGAGACAGCTCCTGCAAGGCCCATGTCTCACATCAGACCCTAGTAGAGTCATTTTCCCCTGACATCTGACACTAGCCTCCCATCACCAGGGAAATGACTGGGAATTGAGTCTGATGGAGGCAGGGGTGATATTCCCAGTGCTAGTGGGGAGGGGAAGGAGGGAGATGAAAAGTTGGTGACATTGCTGTCACCAGAAAAGCAATGGTTCTAGTCTCTACCAATCCCCAACCATAAACATTCTGTGCGTCATGAGCCAGGTACACTGCATGTTGTATGGAAAGCATCAGAGCAGAAACATTTAGGGCAACATGAGTTCTCCCCCGTGCAACCTCCCGCTCTAAGCCTCTCTGCGAGGACAACTGGTTCTGAGAAACTCTCCACTGAATCTCTCACTTTACTCTAGTCCTTCCTCCCCATAACCTTGCCAAGACCTTGCCAAGGATCCATTGCCTTGACATAAATTGTTGAAATCTGTTAAGAACTATGACTTGCAACCCACAGCCTAACAGATATCTACCCAGAGAACAGGGGCCTCACCGCTTCATAGAGGACTCTTGTGAAGTTGATCTCGTCCTTAAGGCTTTCCATCTTGGCCTCTAACTCCACCTTGATCATGTAGGCAGCATCCACATCCTATGGAGGTAGAGGAGGAGAAAAGGGAGGAGGATGAAAGGATGCAGGAAAAGAAACAGGATGGTAGGAATTACAGTGAGGGCAGAAATGTCAATCAACACCTTACACATCCCCTTACACATTCTAAAAGGCTGTGCAAAATCACTATGCACACTTGCTGTGTTCTGCCTCTAAAGCCATCAGAATACACAGACAGAGCACAGTCCAGGTGGGTTCTCCTCACACAATCACTTCCTTTTAGATCTCACCCCCACTTCCTTTGATAACACACTTCCAAATGGAGCCAAGGAAGATAAAGACAGGCAGAGAGATAGACCAGACACATGACTTAAGCCAAGGACCACTTCCAACAGGGAGGGATGCTATAAGCTCTTCCTGCCATCCTTCCTGACTTACTTTCTTGAGGACAACAAAGTCATTCTCTGCTGCTGTACGCTTGTTGATTTCATCTTCATACCTGAGGGTAAGGACAGGAAGACAAAAGAACACCATGAGATATTTCTCCCAGGTCCACAACTTCTTCTCAAACTCTGAGAGTTTGGAAATGCCCAGATCATAGCAACACTCAAGTGTGCATAGATATTCACCTAACATTCCACCCATGAGGCTAACAGCCTCGGCCCTAAAAAAGTAAAGACTGTGCTGAGGGGACAAGACATAAGGGGAAGCTTCATTGCAGTGATCAGATTAGATCATTGGAAAGACTGTCCTTCAGGCTGTGGCACATTAAATGTTCTGATTTTAAATTCTGGGTCAGTTACCTTTTCTTGGTGTGTGAGTATGGTCATTTTCTCTGCCCCATTCTACAGAGGGCAAATGAAAAGCTACTGCATAGTGTGTGTCCCTACGTGGTCCCTTGTGTGTCCCTGTGTGTCCCCTGTGTGTACCCTGTGTGTTCCTATGTGGTCCCCTGTGTGTACCTTGTGTGTCCCCTGTGTGTACCCTGTGTGTCCCCTGTGTGTCTCCTGTGTGTCCTACCTACTTCTCATTCCACTCAATTCTCACAAATTGTAAGGTAAGAATACTACCCCTATTAAAGACTATGAAAGCCATACTAGTCAATACTCAGTTGTCCCTTTCCAAGCTATTTACCAGTCTATATTCCAATCTATGACTAGGCTAATGATACTATTGATCCATTATATTTCTGAATCACTTCGTACACAGCAAACCCAGGAACCTAAAACTATCACTAATTAAGGCAACTCGTGGTCACTTGGCCTCCACCTATAAAAATGTGGCCATTTGAGTTTGGAAGCCAGATTAGAGGAGCTTTCTACACCAGCTTTGGATTCCTCGGAAACTGAGGTCCCAAGCTACTGAAGAGGGGCCTAGGTGTGAGCCAGCCCTCCCTCTCTCCACGTACTTGGTCTTGAAGTCCTCCACACTGTCCTGCATCATCTTCAGCTCTGACTGTAGGCGACCTTTGTCATTGCTCAAAGTATCCAGGTTCTTCCTCAAGGCATTGATGTAAGTCTCAAAGAAAGCATCCAGGTTTCTGGGGGATGTGATGGTTGTCTGCTGCTGGAGGAGGTTCCATTTGGTTTCCAGGACCTTGTTCTGCTGCTCTAAAAACCGAACCTGTGTTGAAAAAAAAACATAGGCCCCTAGTAAGACCTAGAGGCTTCAGCAGGGGGGTTCTGAGGCCAGCACCAGCCTAGGAAGCCAGGCAGCCAAACCATCTAAGAGTCACACAGCTTGGACTGCCTCATAGCAAGCCCGGGGCACCATCATGACAAGCATATTCCTGGGCCCATAGTGGTCTATGGGACACATAGCTTGGAGAACACAGTATAGGGTTGATGGTACAGTAGCAACAGCTTTTTAACCACAACAGACCAACGGCCCAGATGCAGGACTAGAGAACAAGAGCATCTATGAAATGAACAAATCAAATAAGACCATAAGGTACAAACACAGTTGGCAGGTGCTTGCATTCAAGGGATACCGACCCATGGTCAAGAACAGACACATTCACTAAAGATTTTCAAAACAAGCTAAGCATGGTGATGCACATGTGTGGCCCAGCACTCAAGAGGCTGAGGCAGGAAGATGATGAGTTTGAAGCCAATATGAGCTACAGAGGAAAGCCTTGTCCCCTGAATCTGTATACAGTTAAGTCTAACTACAAATGGCCCAGGCATGTTCTAAGACTCAGCTGGAATCCATCCTGGCAAGGACTTCCTGGAGCCTTCACTCTGTAATGCACCTAGCCAGGTCAGCCAAAGGAGCAGTTGGCAGAGCATCTCCATGTTGCATACCAACAACAAGACTCCCACCTTCTGAACTCAAAAGCTGAGATGAAAGGAAATACAGCCAGCAAACACAGAGAACTCTTAGTCTGGCACTCAAGTCCGTGCTCCCAGGGTCACGGTAAAGCCTCCACAAGCCACTACAGGCTCGTTCAAGCCATTGTACCCACTCATGCTCCTCCCTCCAACACCTAAAGAAACCAAACTCTTGATGCCCAGCGACCCAAAACAGCCTGGGCTAGAGCACCACATTGACCCCTAGCCATAGATCTCTGAATAACCAGACTCCATGATGCATGGCTACAATTGAGCTACATAGGAAAGATCTCCAGGTCTTGCCTAAAAAAAATGGAAGCTGGGCTAGAAAAAGCAAAGACCATCTCCTCTGCTCTTCAAGCAGCCTCAGAGACAAAGGGTTTCACCCAGAGTCAGAAGTAGGTATGAGGTGACCTCGTGGCTAAGACCCAGGGCCCTTGGCTTAGAAACCCTCATTCCACCACCCTCTGCAAAGGTCAGGCTCACTCGCCTTGTCAATGAAGGAAGCAAATTTGTTGTTGAGGGTCTTGATCTGCTCACGCTCTGCTGTGCGGATTTTCTGGATCTCTGGGTCAATCTCCACCTGAAGAGGTGTCAGCAGGCTCTGGTTGATTGTGACTTCCTGAATACCTCCAGCAGGACAGACGGGGAAACCAGGACCTCCTCGACCGTTGAAGGAGCCTCCAAAACCGCCGCCAAAACCACCGGCACCAAATCCAGCACCATATCCTCCAACACCGAAGCCTCCGACACCCCCGTAGCCACCGCCTTGGCAGGACCCAGCCACGCTCATGGAGATACTCTTGTGACCCCCGAGATTGTAAAGACTCCTGCTGCCGAAGCCCCCAGAGGAGCAGCGCCCTGCACCCCCAGACATGGAGCCTGAGCTGAAGGCCACCCGCTTGACTCCACCGGCAACAGCTGAGCCACTGCTAAAGCCCCGGGAAGCTCCGCGAACACTTGACTGCCTGGCGATCATGGCTGAGAGAGGAGAAGCTGCAACGAGCGTAGAACAGAAGTGAAGCAAGGACCAGGTCCTGAATGCCAGAACCCTCGGCCGTTGTGGCTTATATGGGCTGGAAAAGCAGGGCTTGGTTGCAGGGGCATAAAGGGAAAAATCCGAAGTATCTCTGGGCTGGGCCTTTGGCAACGGCCCATCTCTCTTGCACCTGCTGAACATGTCTCTAAGCACACCTAGAAAAGTCACTGGGAGGGCACAGCTTACGGTCTCATCCCTTGCTGAGCCAGTGCCCCAGGGCCTCCTGTATCAGGGCCCACCTGACTCAGCCCTGCAAGGCCCCACTGCCCTTCCTCCTTCCTTCCCAGCCTCATGGAGCTTCTGCTACAGACACCTAGTCTGAACACCCTTACTTTTAGGCCACAGACCCTGAACCTAAGAACCTAGGTTCCAGGGACCATTGTCAGAACCTGGGTTCCAGGGCACAGCCTGCACATTGCCAGGCTACACACCCTGACCTGTGCAAGCTGCTCCCTGAGCTCAGCCTCTGCGGTACTCGTAAATTGGAAAGAATGCAAATATTTACCTTTCCTCTCAAGAGGAGAGATGGTAATCATGTTTGGACGATTGGTAAGCTGTCAGAATCAACTCCTGTATCCGTCATTCTTATCCTCAGTGTGTTCCTAGCCCTTTGATCATCTATGAAAGAAGGCTCTTCTCTTACAGTTCCAGCTTGGTTGCCTTTCCAACCAAGACCCAAAGGAGCTCCTGGATGAGATTCCACCATGAGGCCCATAGCCACCCTGGGCTTACAGGGCTTTCCCAGAACACAGCATGTCTGGTTTTTCTGATATGGCCCCAGAATTCTGGAAAGAGGTTCCTAACACTCTTGATGCTGAGGACTGCTTTGACAGACTGGTGGTGATTGTGAGATGCAAAATCATAGTTTGACTCCTAGAACTTGGATTCTTCCTATCTGAGCACAGCTGGCCTATACAGAGTCTATTCGTCTCTCGATAACTAACTAGGCAGTCTGAGGTGGGTCACCTGACCCCTCTGAGACCAGCCAACTCACTTTATAAATAAAACAAGACATGTTACTATGCATAGGTGATAAGACAGTATATTCAAGATGCCTAGTACACTGGAGGCCAACAGGTATCCGCTCTCATCCTGTCCAGGGACTAGGAAATCCAATACAGCTGTTTCCTCCTCCTTCCATCACTGAAGAAATGACCCAGAGCAACCACCAGCACATGGACAACCCCACCAGCCTGAATCACACCAATGTCCCACAAAAGCTTCCTTGATACACAGAGAACTCAGGGTGAGCATGAGCACAGGTCAGGCCTTAGGGATGGAGCTACAGGAAAGTCCAAATAGTCCAGGAGCCCAACCAACAGTCCAGGTCTCCCTTCCACCTCTGTCCTGTCACTGTCCAGATGGCCACTGTAAACCCACTCGAGGGTTGGGGAGGCTAGAGCCTAGACCCATGACATACACAGAAAAAGCTGGAGCAGGTAAGCATGGCAGAGCGTGGAGGTGCTGCCCCTCCACCCCCAGTGTCTGCTGGGTACCAGCTTAGAGCCAATCTCTGTGATTCAAGGGGTCTGTGGTACACTAGCTATCAGGACTTTGTGTGTCTACTCTAGTCTGGGGGTAGGTATGTCTTGCAGGAAGGTAACAACAGCTCTAGATGTCAAGGGCCACCTGAGGGGGTGTTCTGAGAACCACCCCCGTTCTGAGCTCCTCTCTGCACACATCTTATCTCTGTCCTCCATGAGTGCTAAGGCCCTGATGGGGATTTGCCGGATGAAGCCTGGGGGGATTCATGCCACATCTCTGAGTCTTGTATCTGAGACTGTAATACTCCAAACTTGGGAGAAATGACACAGTCGATGGTCATGTCAAGTACTGAACAAAAAAGACTCCAGGATTAGAGGTGAGCAACTTCAGAGAGATGACACGAGTGCCTTCATTCTGTGCTTGGGGTCATCCAAATGACAAAGTCATGACTGAAGACCTCCCTGATAGTTATGTGAAGCATGTGCCCGTCCCTTCAGACAAAAGGCAGGAGAGGGAAGCCCGGTGCATTCTGGGTGGAAGCAATGCTCTTAGAATGCCTGCCATATACTGGATGACAACAGTGGTTTTTCTTGGGACAGTTTTATTCTTCTTAGTCATTCTAGCAAAGAGATGTTGAGGCTCAGAAAGGTCGTGTTACTCGCCTGAGATTCAACAGCTCAAAAGTAATGGGTTTAGGAAGCCAGGGCTATAGGCATAACCTCAAAGCTTGTGACCTTAAACTTTGAGTAGACACTGCATTATTCAGGGGTCTACCCCATGCAGAATTCTCAGCCATGCACAGCATGACTGATGACCCACCCCAACAGCAGCAGAGTCTTGGGGAATTCAGCATGTTCCAGCTCAGCTCCCTTTTGTCCCTACAATTGCTGACTTCGTTTGTATGTGACCTTGTCCTAACAGGTCCTCAATAAGTCGCAACAGGGTCCTCAATGGCCAGTCTTGGGCCTTACAATTAACTAATTCCAAATTGATATAGTCACAAATCTTATGATAAACCCAGATCAAAGAATGGTCTCGTCTCAAGCCACATCCTGTGAGTTTATTAAATCAGAGGTGCCGGTGCTTCACAGAGTCCTCACCCTGGAGATAAGAAACTGCACATAGACACAAACAAGAACTTCCCAGTTGTGATTGTTTTCTGTGGGAAGAGGGGTAAAGAAGAAACGTTCCTTTCTACACCAGGCACAAGCAAAGACAAGTGTCCACCAGGAGGTGACAACTGAAAGCCTGTCCCACACTCCCACTGCAGCCCAGTGCACACACGGCTCTTGCTTTTGCTTCTGTCCTTGGTGACCCTACTTCCTTTGGCCACCTGCCCAAGCCCGGCTCTGAGGAGTAAGCCAGGTGCTGTCAGGCATGGAACAGGAGTGGGAGGGTGTGTTTTCTCAGAGCTTTCTGAGTGCAGGAGGCGAAGCCTTCCCATTCAGCTAGGGATTACAGATGCTGGGGCCTCTGTCAGCCCTAACCTGGGGAACAGTGTGGGAAAATGTCTTGCTCTTGCTGGCCAAATGGGTGCCCTTGCACCACTGGGTCACCTAACCCCAATTGCCCCATGGCCTGAGTCACTCTGAGGGAACCAGAGCCAACCAGAGATGCTCAGGAGACCCAGGGAGCTGGGAGGAAGGCAAGGCCAAAAAAATCCATGGATCAGTTGCTTGCTCTCCTGCCCCTGGCATGTGCCAGCAGGGGCTTTCAACACTTCCCATTGCCAAAGCACACTCGATGAAGCTTTCAGGCAACAGAGATAGAAACAGGCAATAGCACACCAGCCCCACCCTTGCAGGTGGCCTGCCATCCCCCGCCCCCCGAATCCCTCAACTGGGAGTTCCCTGTGGGAAGGTTCCAGGTCAGTAAAGTTACTTCTGAGCTCGGACAGACTAGATAAAACTGTATCACTCAGTTTCTAGGCCCTATTTTACCATCAAAAGAACTGGGGTTTTTTTAAAGATTTACTTATTTTATGTATATGAGTACATACTGTAGCTGTACAGATAGTTGTGAGCCTTCATCTGGTTGTTGGGAATTGACTTTAAGACCTCCCTGCTCCCTCCAGTCACCCTCTGCTCTCCCCTCTCGCTTCAGCCCAAAGATTTATTTATTATTATAAATAAATACACTGTAGCTGTCTTCAGACACACCAGAAGAGGGCATCAGATCTCATTACAGGTGATTGTGAGCCACCACGTGGTTGCTGGGATTTGAACTCAGGACCTTTGGAAGAGCAGTCAGTGCTCTTATCCACTGAGCCATCTCACCAGCCCAAAGGATTTGTTTTTGACTCTGCTGTTAATGTATTATGGCTTTCAGGCATGCATGCCCCCTCCAGTCAGTCTCCCCCTACCACCAGCAGCCTGTTTTTGATCCTATGAACTAACGGTTTAGACTGTGTACTGATTTCTTTTTCTCTGTGGGCAGCATAACCAAGTGATAGGCCTGGACTTTGGGGCTACATTTTTTTTGGACTCTACATGCAGCTCTGTGGTCCTAAAAGGTTACCTAACCACTCTGTGCTTTGTTGTACCCATCTGGAGATGGGGTTAACAATGTTTAAATTCACGGGCTGTTGAAGAGACATGTCAGAGAATCCAAGTGTCTGAGATCTCATCCCTAAAAGTCTAAAAGTGCTGGTGAAGTAAGTCCCTGGAGAATATACTCAGTGATGTTGAGGGTTGGGGTATCATTTGCCAAGTCAAAGCCCTGTGTCCCCAGAATGCTAAACAGCATTCAGGCAAGGAGGAGGCTCTGGCTGAGCTGTAGGCAGGGTAGAATGGAGGAGAAATAGCTGGACCTCAGCCTTTCGCATGCCAGTGAGGAGTGGAATACAGGCTGGGGAGGAGATGCAGGGAGCTGAGGAAAGGAAGTGATCTAGGAGACAGGAAGCAAGGAGAGTGGAGGGAACTTCAGCAGGAAAAAGGCAGGGCTTGAAACCAAAGCCCTAGCCATCAGGACATCATCTGTCACTACAGGGGATATGCAAGCTAACGCCTAGAAACCTCCATTTTCTAAGTCCTGTGTCCCAGCTGAATCCTGGAGCAAATCAGCGTGTGTCTATAAAGTGCACAATCCAGTTACATGTGTGTTCATCTTGGTGGGGGGTGGCGGGTAGGAGAGAAACCATCCGAAGTCTGTGCAGAGAATCCTAAGGTCTAGGGAAGGGAAGGTAGGGCCCCCTAAGTCACTTGCTTTCCACATCCACTTCACAGCCTCTCCTTTCTACAAGGAAGAAACTAGGCTTGGAGAAGATCAGGACTCTGCCCAAGTTCACACAGCCAACGGTGGCCAAAGGTGAGATCTACCAGCGTGGGAGTCTGCTGACTGCATTAGGTCAGCACCCAAGCTGGCACATTCCTGTTCCCCCACACACAGCTAGAGCCACACACAGCTTGCGGTAGTTGCTGTTTATTGAGACACATCACAGGCACAGACAGGGACTTGACCATGAGGTGACAAGGCGGTTCTGGTGAGAGGATGAGGAGCTGCAGGTCTCTGGCAACCCCTTCTGCCTCCTGCAGCTTGCCCTGAACTCAGAGCAGGTCTGCTGAGGTGAAAAGTAGAACTGGACACCCTACCCCCTCTAAATGGTCAGGTCACCCCCAAATCAACCAGCTGGAGACCCTAACTTCCCTCCCATTCCACTGCATAACCAAGGAGAAAAACCTGAGTAAACGCGAGCCCTTTCCCAAATGCAAATTATATGTAAATTGTGCACTACAAATACTCAGCCTTGTGGTCCCGAGAAGCCATGGCCAGCACGAGGACCAAGGCCCAACTCCAAAAGCCTTGCCGCTAGTATCTCCGGCTAGAGGTCTTGACTGTGGTGGTCTTCCGTAGGATGGAGGTTCCCCCAGAGACCTGACCGCCTTTGGCAGAGCCATAGCTCACACTAGCACCGAAGCCGCCCTTGCTGGCCCCGCCAGCTCCGCCCAGAGAGAGGCCGCTCCCGAAGCCAGACGCGCCTCCTGCGCACACGGAGGTAGAGTTGCCGGTCACCGCTGCAAACAAAGTAAAGGCTCAGGACTTGAGGAACTGTCACGCCAGGAAGGGGCAAGGGGGGAAGCCCAGAAACACACGAAGGACTGGAGTAGAGTAATGTGGCAAACCGCTGGAAGCTCACACTGCCAGACCCTTTAACCCTGAACCTAATAGAAGGGCCCCTTAGGACCTGGAGGGGGTATGGGAGGGGCGGGGCGGGCGGGGCACGGTTGGTGGATACTTACAGATACTGATTGCGCTGGGACAATCTCCAGACATCCTAGGAGAAACAAGAGCCCAGAGCATTTAGCGATCTGGAAACCCACGTGAAAATCTTTCCTACCTCCCTTTGCCTCTACGCGCATCCAGCTCGGTGCCAAGGCCTGAAGGCAAGACCCAGAGTCATAAGTAGTAGGAATATGGGGCAATCTGGAACTCAAGGCCTTCCAGTAGAGCCTAAAGGCCGTTCTGTCAGAGGCTTTGAAGCCTCCCCTCTCTCCCTGCTTCCTGTGGGACCACTGACAGACCCTGGTATCACTAAGAGCAGAGCCTCCTATCTTTCTCAAAGGAAGGAGTCTAACCCCAAGCAAACCTTGCTGCTGAGCCGGGACATCCCAAGGGTTATAGATGGCCAATCCATCTAGGAAATGAGCAGTAAAAACAGGAAGAGCTAGGAGAGACGCCCCACCACCCTCTGCCCCACAAATAGATCCCAGGTGTGCAGAGGGGCTGCCACCTGCTCTCCTCGCTCTCCAGCAGCTTGCGGTAGGTGGCGATCTCCATATCCAGGGCCAGCTTGACGCTCACGAGATCCTGGTATTCACGCAGCATCCGGGCCAGGTCCTCCTTGGCCTGGTGCAGGGCTGTGTCTAGATCTCCAAGCTTCTTCTTAGCATCTTTGAGTGCCATCTCCCCATTCTGCTCTGCTTCTGCAATGGCTGTCTGCAGCTGCTGGCACTGCCCACAGGGGAAAAAAATGGTATTGTGAATACTGTCCAAGCTCATCCCATTCACCCCTTTGCTCTCAAGCCAGGAGCCCCACACCCTACCCAAACAATCTGGGGAAAACAGAGACAACGTAACTGAAAGGGAGTTAAATAGGAGCAGTAAGGAAACACAAAAATGTAATCTCAGTTCTTCCCGCAGATCCTCCTAGGACTTCGGAAGAAGTAAAATGAACAATACAACCTTACTGCCAGGCAAAAGCCTTGTTCTATCTATAGAAGAAGCCATACAATTTGATCATACCTACATAGAGTCAGCATCCTCTGCCCTCTGCCCTCCCCCTACACAGACATCTTGGAGTAGGATGTCATCATAGACTTGTCCCTTTGTAAGAGGTCATACCGCGTGCTCTACCACACATACCGCTGTGTGACCTTCGGCAAGTCTGTTTCCCTCTCTGAGCCCCAGTCACTTCTCTTGGGAGCTCCTTTCCAAAAGGAAAAGGTTGATCTTGATGAGCCAGACGTTGAGTTTTCCAAGTTAACCCCATGGCTCACCTGTTTCTTGGCTGCATCCACCTCGCCCTGCAGTCTCTGAATGGTGCGAGTAAGTTCTGCGATCTCGTTTTTAGTGTCTCGAAGGCTGTCCCCGTGCTTCCCAGCTGTCACCTGCAGCTCTTCATACTGGAGGCCAAAAAGGGTGTCAATGAATATTGAGAGCCCTGACCTGCTTGATAACTGTTGGTCTCAGAGCCTACCCTCTGCTGCAAGTCCCACGAGGGCTGAGTGCACCAGGTCCCAGAGCTCTGAGGGCCCAGTGAGCCAGGCCTCTCCAGGGAGGAGCTCCACCCCCAGCCTGCACACCCAAGCTAGCTGTCTGCTCACCTTGGTCTGGTACCAGGACTCAGCCTCAGCCCGGCTCTTCTGGGCAATCAACTCATACTGGGCTTTGACCTCAGCAATGATGCTGTCCAGATCCAGGCTGCGGTTGTTGTCCATGGAGAGGATCACATTGGTATCAGACACATTGGTCTGCACTTGGCTCAGCTCCTGTAGAAATAAGAGCAGCTGCCACCAGAGTCCTGCCCTATGCCTGAGCAGAAGAAAAGGATGCAGAACAGAACCCTTGCGTGTCCTTAGAGGGACATCCTAGGCTTCCTCAGGACCCTCCCTAGAAAGACGCTACCACTGGAAAAAGAGCCTCCATCTCCCTGTTGTGAGGTGGGCATACATCTTCCCTGCTGATCCTCAGGTCTTCTGCTGAGAGGTCAGGAGAATGAGGAGAGTGTGCCTCCCTGCCCTGTGCCACCCTGGCTCTGTGCTAGCACATTCACTGGCTTCTGTGATAATCACATCCTCTGGAGACAGGCACTCTCCAGCTAGCCTGAAGACTACTTCTGTGCCCTCAGGGAAGGTGGCATGTTCAGAAACCTACCTGTCCCACCATCTCTTGCCACCCTGATGATAAAGGAGAAGAGAGACTTGGCAGGAAAGAGACTCCTACCAGAGTAACCAGGTACAAGGAAAGGGATGATACCGAAACCAGACACTGACAAAGCTCTGATGGCTTCTGACAATCAATGCACTAGACCACAGTGTTCTCAAGGCCTCCTTGCATTTCTGTGGCTACTTCCTTTTTTAAAGATGCATTAGTGACAACTAAGGTGATGTAAAGGTAACTGGAAGTTGAGGGTCTGTTCACTGAGTTATGACATTGGCTCCCAGAGGGCTCTGCCTCTCTCATCCCTTGGCTCCCTGAGCTTCTACCAGACTGCCCTCAACTCCAGCTGTCAAGTCTCCTTCCATATTCTCACTGTGACCATAGCATGTCACAAACACACACAAATGTACACATGCACACATGCACATATACACACACACGTGCACACACTCAAAGCCCAAGGGAATATGGCAGAGAGAGAGAGAGAGAGAGAGAGAGAGAGAGAGAGAGAGATCAACACTCTTCACTTTCTAAGTAGCTTAGTGTGATTCAGGCACCAGCTTGGCCACTCAGCAAACATGATGAGTTAGATTTCAGAACACTTCTCTTTTGAGTCCCAAAGAGAGATTAAGTCACTTGTCCCAGATCAAAAAAAAAGTAAGGAGAGCCCTTTTTAACCCTTGGGAACCTGACCTCAGATCTGAAATGGCTCGGACCAAAAAGAGTTAAGGGAGAGAGAGAGACAGACAGAGAGACAGAGAGAGAGTCCAAAACCATACCTGACAGCAGCTTTAGATGCTGGCTATGTTCTAAGCACAAGAGTGGGGAGAAATGGGTCAGTGAAGGGCAGAAGTCAGGGGACAAGGGTTCTAAGGTCACTCTCCAGAGGTATCATGGCCAAACGCAGAGCATGGCATAGAATCCTGAGTGCCGGGTTGGCCAACATAAATGGCAAAAGAACTGTTGGCCTGGCCCTCCTCTTGCCCTGAAAGGAGACACTGATTGATGGATGAAAGGAGATCATGATGGATGAAAGGAGATCGTGATGGATGATGAAGCCCTTTGGCAGGAACAGATTCCCCAGCATGGTCCATACCTCCCTTTCCTTTCTACATCTTCACCTAAATCTCCCAACTTGCCAACTTCCTGCCACCACAGACACTGTGCCCTCTGATGCCAAAGCCCTGTCAAGCTGAGCCCTTCCTGTGCCTGCTTCTAAATGCCAGTTCTTCCTTAAGATCCACTGCAGGTGTGTCCTCAGAGAGCCTCCCCTCCCCTGCCCTCCAAAAGAACCCCCACCACAGCCTCCAGGTGTACCTTGGTACCTTGAGCCAGTTCCAAAAGGGCTTTCCTAACTTAAGAACCTAAGGGCAGGAACTTTGTCTTACTTGTTATGTGGGAGGAACCCCATAAACACTTGTTAAGTAAGCAGGGCAGAGTAAAAGAAAGAGATGCTGGGTAAGCCAGCTGTGTGCTTTGGGTAGAGCAGAGCCAAACCTGAAACATGAGAACAGACAGCGTGAGGGTGGACAGGGACGCCCTAACTCTTGAGAGACCACCATGAATCCCAGCAAAGAGAATCAGGAAACAGCCAGAATCCTTTAGGGTGGGTTCCATCTGGCTAAGCAGACAGAAGACAGCAGCAGAGCTCAGAATGCAAGGAGACAGGAGTGACACCAGCTAGAGCCTGCAGAAGACCCAGAAGCCAACAACTCCACTACTGTGTCATCTGCCTCGGACCCTTCACAGAGAACAGTCCTCAAGCTAGAAATCCAGGAAACAGAAACCCAAAGGGAAATCTCAGAGTCTACCCCAGAGGGGCCCATCCTAGGAGACCCAGGGAAGAATAAGAAGATGAACACTGAGCCATCCCAAAGAAACAGGGTGAGGAGTCCAGAGCCCAGCAACAAAGCCCTGCTCCTTTGAGGGAAGGAATCAGGATCCTGCAGGTTAAAGAATTATAAAACACGGGAGGAGGCACCAAGAGCCACCACGGGGGAGTCATCTGAGGAAGCATGAAACCAAATAGGTTTTATTTTCATACACGTGTGTATTGCCGGATGGCCAAAAACTTACCGTGGGCATTATCTGGACCACTCCTTTCCAGAAATCCCAAAAATGAAACAAGAGGTACTGGAGGGATTGCTCAGGAAGTAAACATTTGCTATGTAATCATGAGTTAGGATCCTGAGCAACTATGTCAAAAGCAAGGCATCTTGATGTATGCCTTGTAACACCATTGGAGCACAGAGAGACAGGTAGATCCCCAACCAGGCTCATTGCCCCACCAGGCAACAGTCAAAACAGTGAGGTACAGTCTCAGGGAGAGACCTTGCCTCAAAAAAAAAAAATGGTAGAGCATACTAGAGGGAGATACCCGAAGTCAACCTCTGACCTCTGTGTGAACACATGCACATGCATACAACTCACACACCTCATTACAGATAAATATAATTTATTATTATAAATATAAATTTATTATATAAATATATAATATATAATATATTTAATTATATAATTATTAATAAATATACTTCATAAATTTAAGAATAAGACAAGGTAATATGCTCCAAAAGATATTATATTAAATAGATTGGGGTAGGTGACAGGTACTCACATGAATAGTCCAAGCTGGCCTTGAACCTGGATCCTCTTGTCTCAACCTCCCAAGTACAGATATTACAGACATAAAGTACCACACCATCTTGTTTAAGTGGATGCTAAAGTAGCCTGGGCACTTTAACTGTGCAATTTTGATTAATAAAATGATAGTGTGTTGGGACGTCACCAATGGAGACCCCTAGGTCTCTGTTCTTGACTCTGATCCCCCTATTCTCTCCATCAGTCACTTATGCAGAAGTGTCATCAAAGACCTGAACAGGAGGGGCTAGCCTTGTCTTAGTTCATGGAGTGCTTATTTAGTAAGCACAGAGCCCTGTGTCCAATCCCCAGCACTGCATAAACCAGGAGTACCTATGCACACCTATAATCCCAGCACAGGAAAATCAAATTTCCAGTTGTTCTTAGCTACACAGCAAGTTTGAGATTAGCCTGGGCTACATGAGCTCCTCAAAAAACTTGTAAGCACAAAAATTTTTTAATTTAAAAGTCTAAACAGAACGTTTATGCAGTTTGGGGGAAAAAAAAACAACAGAGCATGGTACCACCAACACATAGGATAGGGTGATCCAGTACCCAGCTGTCTATACGGAATTGCATGACAGTATACACCTCAGTAGCATTATAGAGAAGGAAGGAGGCATTAACTCTTTCATTTTGTATAAAAACTCTACTATCATCAGGTGTGGTAAAACAAGCGTATAATCTCAGCACTTGAGGAGAAGAGCTATTGTGAGTTTCAGATCAGCCTGAACTACACAGTGAGTTCCAGACCAGGACAGATTATATGGCAAGGCCTTGTTTCAAAAACTAATAGCTGGAGATACTACTCAGTGATACAGCACTTGCCTACTCCTGGGTTCCATTCCCAGCATGCACGCACACACACACATGCATACATGCACACATGCAAGCTTGCACACGCATGCACACACACATGCAACCATGCATGTACCACATATACACACATGCACACACATATACACATTAACACATATGTGCACACATACACACATGTGCACATATGTACACATGTACACACATGCAAGCAGGCATGCACACACACATACATGTACACATGTACACACAAACACACATATGAACACATATACATGTGTGTACACATACATATGTGCATGCACATACACATGCAAGCAGGCACACATACATGCACACACATATACATGCATGCATATGTACACATGCACACACATGCAAGCAGGCATGTACACACACATACATGTACACATTGCACACAAATACACACATGAACACATATAAATGCATGTACACATACATATGTGCATGCACATACACATGCAAGCAGGCACACATGCATGCACACAGACATACTTTTTTCAACCACCTAATTACTGGAGAAAAGTCTGTGTGCACCTCTCTTGAAAGCATTCATGTGAAAATCCCCAGATTGTCTAGGCAGCCAGGATAAGAAGGTATTCTCTAAAACAGCACATGAACCTAAGGAACTCTGAGGTGCCTGAATAAATGTCTGCTTGCCTTCCCCACCCATCTGTCTTCTGAATACTGAGAGTCCTATTTCCTAACTTCTCAGTGTCTCCTTTCTTCATTGTCACAAGATTCAAGTCACCTTTGAACAGAGACCCCAGCACAACAGCTGCCCTCACAGGCAGCAAGCACCCTGCACCTGGTGGATCAAGTAGAGGTTGCATGAGCCCCTGACTGGCTGGCACAGAAGGGGTTCGGCCCTGGACAGATGATTAGCTGGGAGGTCCCTGCTGATCTGAGGATATCTGCTTCTCTGGTGAATTCCCACTAAGCTCAACCCTACTGTCCCAGCCTGCAAGACTCCCTGTCTCCTGAGACCCGTCCTGGAGTTTCTGATCCACCCACTACTACACTCTACTTACCAACCAGGAGCACAGTCCCTGTTGGCCCGTCCCTGCTGCCTCACTTCAAACTGAGCAACCAAGAGGGGCACTGCCTCTGACTAGTTCTGTGACCAAGGATTAGTTACTCTGAGCCACAGTACCCTTGGCTCTCAAATAGGCACAATAGCACCTACATTGTGGAACTTTTGAGAGAAATAATGCATGAAGCTGGCTCAGGGCCTGGCCCTGTTGAAAGCATCTATTATATTAGAGGTCATAGTCATTAAAAAGGTGCAATTACAATTTTTTTGAGAGTGTCTCACCCTAGCTGGTCTAGAACATCTATAAAGACCAGGCTGGCCTCAAATTCACACCATGTGCCTCAACCTCTAAATGTTATGATAAAAGACATGTGCTATCACACCCTGCCCCATCCTGTAGGCTCCAAACTTTTACCAGCTAAGTAACACTGGTAAGTTCACACTTCCAAAGGTGACTCTCTGATGATGCATGAATTGAGCAGATCATGTCTGTCCATCTGTCTCCTTACCATCTCGAAGAGCTGTTGCAGGAAGTCAATCTCTTGTGTCAAGGCGTCCACTTTGCCATGCAGATCCATTCTGCCCATGTATGCGCCATCTACATCCTGAGGAGAGGAAGAGGGCAAGGAGAGTGCTCACACTCCAGATCCATCCAGACCCTGGCAGCCAAAGGACCACCTCCCCCAGCCTAGCCACCCCACACACCTTCTTGAGCAACACAAACTCATTCTCCAAGGCAGTGCGTTTGTTGATTTCATCCTCATACCTGTAAATACAAGGAAGGCTCAGGCCAGCTCAGGCCAGTTCTGTCTTTTAGACAGTGGGCTCACCTGCTCCCAGGAAGCCTTAATGGGCTCTACTGCCACTTGGAAACATCTGTAGGGACCAGCTTTTTAATGCAGTCAACTGTGAAGGAGTTTGAGGGATGCCATTGTTTAAACACTTCCTTCCCCTTTGGGAAGAAAGAGGTACGAAATTCAGACACTATCATGAAACCTAGGAGGCCATCTCTTTGGATCAGAGCCCCTGAAGCCTCTTCCAGACAAAACAAGTGTTGCCAACAATGACTGACCTCTGTCTCCACTTTCAACAAACAACATGCTGTCATTTGAAACAGTCAATTCCTTCCCAATCACTTCTGTTGGGAATACTAAGGTTTAGAAACTGCCAGTGTCAAGTTACAGAGAAAGTTATTTTAAAATTACACTTTAATGTTATAAATATGTGTACTGTCAACCATGTGGTAGGAAGGCCATTTGGATCTCCATTCAAACACTTGTTTTTCTAAATGTATAATATTTATGGAGCAGTTGAAAATTCCATACTAGGTATCCCATGAGGCTGGGGAATTACTATGATGAACATTTTAGACATGACCGTGATATTTTGTTTAAGTTTTGTCAACTTAGGCAAATGGGCTATATAAATAGTTCATTTATATACCTGTTGGGATTTGAATTAAGATTATGTAAGGATATGAGGGATTTGTGACATAGGAATGTCCAGGACTGATGTTTCTCAAGAAGGGAATCTGGAATGCCAGCAAATATGGGAAAGAACACAGGAATGCCTGTGGCCTTCCTTAGCATCTAGAGAATAGTCATGGTATATACTGCTCCTGTAACTCAGATGTTTCTCTGAAGAAAAATAACATTGTTGTACTCTAGCCTTGAGCATACTGGGCTGTGAGCCCTTAACTCGTATCTGCCATCAAAGGAGCCATGACATAAAAACAAGGCTCCTGCTTGACTGCTCCGTTCCCCTAGTTTCTCCTACTCAGGAGGATCTATCTGACCAACCTTTCACACACACCTAGTAAACATATTTATGAAGAAAGTGACGAGGTAACTAGATTTGCTTGGAGATGTGAAGAGAGGCGGTAGAAAAAGAGAGGGACAAAGTGAGATTGGCTGAGCTGAGTGTGGATGGCAAGAGCTTGGGGTTCAGTTCACAATCCTCCCTACCTTATAAAAAGGACACTTTAAAATTACAAATCTGAGTGAGGATACCACACAATGTAATCCCTGAGGCTGAGCAAGAGGAGTGAAAGTGAGACCCTGTCTGAAAATAACAACAACAACAACAACAACAAATCAACCAATAAACAAACAAGAAACACACACACATGCACACACGCACTCACGCACGCACGCTTGCGCCCCTGCCCCCGCCCCCAGCAGGGGCAGCTCGCCCGGGTGGGGGTGGTCTTTTCCACTGTGTCATGCTCTGTCTCATAGGGCAGCATGCGTGTCCCTCACTTGTTCTTGAAGTCCTCCAGATTATCCTGCACGTTCCTTAGCTCCATATCCAGCCGCCCCCGCTCGCTCTGTTTGGTATCCAGCTGCCTCCTCAGGGTGTTCAGGTAATTCTCAAAGAAAGGCTCCAGGCTTCTGGCGACCCCTGTGTTCTGGCTCTGCTCCTGCAGCAGGGCCCACTTCGTCTCCAGCACCTTGTTCTGTTGTTCCAGGAAGCGTACCTGACCAGGGAAAGAAGGATGGGTGGGTGGCTATCACCTGGGAACAGCATCCGGCACACGCTGGTCAGCATCTCTAGGTGGTGTAGCATTCTACATCTCAATGGAAGGGAGCAACCCTGCTCAAACAACAGTCCAGACAGACAGAATGGACTCTAAAGAGTTAACAAACATGTGTGTGCTGGTCACCTGAACTACTCATTCTGTTCTCTGTCTCACTTTCTTCCCACTTGTCCCGGATGAAACTGGATGAGGCCAGGGTTTATGAGACCAATTCCACATCAGTCAACTGTTTAAAATATCACAGAGGCCTGGCGGTGATGCCACACACCTCTAATCCCAGCACTCAGGAGGCAGAGGCAGCTCAGTCTCTGAGGCCAGCCTGGTCTACAGAGCAAGTTCCAGAAAGGCCAGGGCTACACAGAGAAACCCTGTCTCAAAAAAAAAAAATCATATATGTACAGCTCAAATCCAACCTCCCACATAGCAGTTCACAACCGTCTGTAACTCCAGCTCCCAAGGATTCAATACCATCACACAAACATACATGCACACGTAAATAAAACTAAAACAAATAAAATAAAAATAAATAAATAAAATAAATAGCATCAGAGAAACAGAGCTGGAGATGGGTCACTAGTAAAGAGCACTGGCTGCTCTTCCACAGGATCCAGATTCAATTTCCAGCACCCACAGAGCAGCTCACAAAAGAACCAAAAGTCACCAGGGGAAAGGGTAAAAGGTGGCTGACACAACTTCCCTTACCCTCTGCCACCCAGTCCCTCCAGGTGCCACCTCCACAGCACCCCAGGCCTAGTCACTTGGCCAGAAGCCCTGTAGAAAGCACACCTTGGTGCCTAGGACTGCGGAGCTCCACAGCCTTCTTCACAGTTATGCCCCTGCCTCACATACCTGTGTGGTCCTAAGCAAGTCTCAGGACCACTCCGAGCCTCGGTTTTCATACTGTAAAAATGGGCAAAGCATCAC
The DNA here is from genome assembly GCF_008632895.1 of Mastomys coucha. Classification (NCBI taxonomy): domain Eukaryota; kingdom Metazoa; phylum Chordata; class Mammalia; order Rodentia; family Muridae; genus Mastomys; species Mastomys coucha. The sequence goes on from NW_022196893.1 coordinate 33,360,262, forward strand.
CTACCCTTCATGGAACCCTGACGGTGGCATGCAGGAAAAGAGGTAGGACCCATCTGTGTTAAAAGTTCAAATCGTGGAGTTATCCCTCAGCCTGATCCGCAGCCTAGGCTCAGAGCCAAGGTACACAGTACTGAAGGAATGGAGTAAGAAATGATAGAGGTGGCACCAGAGCGATCCCAGTCACCCCTGAGGTGAGACAGGGGTCCAGGGCACTCCCAGAGTGTTATATTCAAACTCTAGGTTGGCCACCCTCCTCGTGGTCCACCCCAAACAGAGCTTCTTGGTTGGAACAGGGAACCAGTCAAGGGAGGGCAAAGGGCTTCCTCTTGCCCTCCATGTTCTCATTGTGTCTGACCCGGATGCTTCTTCAGCTAGAGAGGACAGAGAATGCCAAGGCTCCAACCTTGGATAGTTTGTAGGATTCCTGAGCCATGCACGGTTGCCCACAGCTATAAAATGACTCAAGTCATTAAAGGCCAACTCCCTAACAGGAACACTGGGGACCACACATCTTTTAATAATGGGGTAAGGCTGCTGTTTAACGGTATAAATGACACCAGAGGAAAGGCTCTAGCACAGGTGGGCTGGGCCTCTCATTCGCAGAAGGAAACCCCAGTCACCAGGTTTTAGCCCCAACCTCTGGTAGGCAGAAGCCAGGGTCACCCCACCCTGCCCACCTAGAGCACATGGTTAAAAACTGTCTTTCCCCAGACCACCCCCAATTAGAGGTTCAGCTTCCACCACATCCCGGTTTTGCCCACCCACCTTATCAATAAAGGAGGCAAACTTGTTGTTGAGGGTCTTGATCTGCTCGCGCTCCTGGGTGCGCACCCGCTGGATCTCGGGGTCTATCTCCACATTGAGAGGCGTCAGCAGGCTCTGGTTGACAGTGACTTCCTGGATCCCGCCGGGAGGACAGACTGGCCCAAATGTCTGCCTGCTAGCCCCTAAGCCCACATAGGCCCCACTGCCAAAGCCTCCTAGTGCCCGGCCAGAGGAGGCCCCACCAGCCAAGCTGATGGAGATATTCTTGCCTCCCAAGTTGTAGAGGCTCCGGCTGCCAAAGCCCCCGGAGCTGGACCCAGAGCGGACCCCACAGCCACCGCCGCTGCTCCTGGACATAGTCACTGAGCTGTAGCTGGTTCTCATCCGATTCCCGCCACCCCCGCTGGCTGAGTTAGAGCTGAAGCCCCCTTTAGTGGAGAAAGTCTGCCTGGACAAAGAGGACCGCATGATTGTCAGTGAGAAAGCAGCTGAGAGCAAGAGGGAGCCAGCCGGAGTGAGCCACCGAGCCACCAAAAGGCCTTTTTATCTTTTCCCAGCTGGGCTGGCCCTGGGTTTCATACACTCCTGCTGTGGTTACCACAGGTGAGAGGGAGGGGCCCCGGGGGAACCCCTCTCCCCCCCCGGATGTGGGAGGGGCCAGGGGGGAGAACCCCTCTCCCCCTGGATGTGGGAGGGCCTCGCCCAGCCATCACTGAGATTGACACGCTGCTCCTAAGCAGAGACTACTTGAGGTGGAAAGCGCCCCACCTCCAGTGCCCCCACTCCCACCCCACCCCACCCTCACTTGGAACAGGATGATAGGGCTCCTACAGTTACCCTCACCACCCAGTGGCTGGCTTGGTCTCCTCCTACGCAGCCCTAATGGTCTGCTGTCAATGGGGCTCTGTTTTGTGGGGTTTGTCCCAGGGCCTTGTGGTAAGCCAAGGCCCCAGGGCCCAGTGCCGTGCAGGTGGCAAGAGAAGGTACATTGGGCAACGGGCTGTAAAGAGGGTGCCCAGGCCTGCTCCAGTCCCACCCTCCCAGCCCACAGCCTCCTGTCTTTTGGCAGGTCTAGCGTGGGGGGCACAGGTGACAGTGCAGGGGTGGGGCAGCTGCTCTTCTGTCTACACTGGCAGGTGTCTGCTGGGTGGGAACCCTGTGTGGGTCAAAGAGGATCCAAAAACAAAAGGAGGGTCCCTGCCCAGCCATAGGCCTGGCCAGGCACACAGTGTGGGTTGTATAGCTTTGGCTCTAACCAGGTATGGTAAAGCACACCTATATCGCACGCAGCACTCTAGAGGTGAAGGCAGGGAGTTCAAAAGTTCAAGGCCACCCTGTCTCAAAGCCAAAAAAGAGAAGAACAAAAACTGAAAAGAAATGCCCAGTCTCTGCAGGCAGGGTGTTGAGGCTTAGGACCCCAACTGCATTTCCTGGGGCTGGAGGGAGACAAGGAACTGTGGCCACACCTAAGCTCTTCCTTGGTGGAGCCTTCCCAGGGGGCCCAGTCATTTTGGAATACTGAAGATACACACGCATCCAAGAAGCCCCCAGTGTCTCATGCTGTACCCCCATTAACCTTCTCCATCCCTGACCACGAGCATCCCACCTGCTCAGTTCAGAAGAACAGGGATGCTCTGGGTCACTTTACACCGATCTCCACTCTCTTCCTAGTCAGGCTTCTAGAACCAAGTACAGCCCAGGCAGAGTTGGAGAGACTTCAGATACAGGATCACAGACAGTGGGAGCCAACCTTGAGACCGCCCCACCTCACCTCTCCATCATTCAGCAAGCAGAGGGTGAAAGGGCAGAGGCTGGGTTAAGGCAAAGATGGGGCAGTGTTGACTCTACCAGGCTAGAGCTGAGATCCAACAGAAAGGCAGAAGACCCCGGTGAGCATGGTGGCCTCTAGGCTGCAAAGGAAGGTGTGGGCCATTCTCTAGGACCACTAGGATATTCAAGAGGCTCCCACTCAGTTGAAGCATTGAACCCAGCTCCTAGCAGTCATGAAGAGCCACAGAAGTAGCCCCTTAATGCCACCACCAAGACTGCCTTCCCTACTTGGAGTTAAGGACACCAGGCATCTGGGAGAGCTGGGCTGAAAGACCAGTTCTCAGTGACCTGTGTGCCTTTGGAACACTCTGCATCTCTCTGAACCTCATCTAAGCATAACCCACCATAGAAGTCCTTCAGGAAAACAATGCCGTTGGAATGAGCCATCATCTCCCACCAACCAACCTCCGTCTCCTTTCCCCAGGCTGAGAACACTTTCTCAGGCTCCCTTATCTCCTCCTGGCAGCGTGGGAGAAGAGATAGCTGTGAGTGAGACCTAGCCTCCAGGCTGCTGCCATGGTCCTCTGGGCAGGAAGATGATGTCAGACAGTGCTATGAGTCACTGTGTGGCTGGGCTGGTGGGAGTGGGAGTCAAGCTGTAAATATAAACATACCCCGCCTCAAAGACTAGCATTCAGGCATGCGATTCATGTGTGTATCTACTGAGCATGCTCTCTGTGCCAGGCTTTACACTGGGAGCTAGTGAGCTAGTGGCAGATGCCTATGCAGCCCAGGCACACTCTTGGGAGGCATGGTTGTTACTCACAGACAGCCTTCCCTTCCCAGCCAGACAATCGCCTCAGGCGGGGTCCTGTGAGGCCACTTTGCTTCCTCTGCCATTTGTAGCTTGTAGCTCTGTGGCTGTTTTTAGACGTCAAACTCCATCCTTCTTTGGAAGTCTGTTTTGCAGAGCACACATACCCCGGTTCTATGTAGACCAACTAGCCTTAAACTCTCTGTGTAGCCAAAGATAACATTGAACTCCCAATCCTCCCACTTCTACCTCCCAAGCCCTGAAGTGGCACTCCTGCACTGCCACACCTGGCTTTCTGAGTCTTTCCAGGGTATACCTTTGTAACTAGTGGAATTTATAGGGATAATCGTAAACAGAACAGGAGCAAAGAATATAAAGATTCATGAATCAAGCAGCCAGCCCTCCCGGGGTCTCCTGCTAAGAACGAGATGCCACAGCAGCTCTGGGAAACAGAAGAGCAGTTAAGAGGCGATTTAATGGCTACCGTGTATCAGTTAAGGAAGTGAGCCTCCTGCCAAGGTTCGGTCCACGGGCACTGAATGCCTAAGCTTGATCCACACCTGTGGCCTCCCACAAACATTGTGGAGGAAGGTCCAGGGAGGTGGTTTCCAAAGGAAGAATGACAGCCTATGACTGCCAGCTACCGAGGGCCTTCAACTCTGAGACTCTCATCTGCCAGCATTCCCCACCAGCAGGAGACAAGAGCATGGGGGATTTAATGCTACTGCTACCAAAAGCATGGGTCAGAACAGCTGATAATGGCAACTTGTATCCCTAAAACCTAACACCTTGGATGCTGAACTACATGGAAGACACAGGGATAGGCACCTCCAAGAGAAGAAGGACTTTCCAGACTAGTAAGACTCGGAGTTATCAGCGAGTACTGAGAGCTAGCTGTGAACTGGTGTGCCCTGAGCACGCTGCACGCAGGGATGACACACCAGTGGGCCCCAAGCACACTGCACACAGGGCTGGCACACCGGTGTGCCCTGAGCACATTGCATGCTGCACAAAGGGCTGGCACACCGATGTGCCCTGAGCACGCTGCACACAGGGCTGGCACACTGG
>NW_022196893.1:33365742-33370517 GCF_008632895.1 Mastomys coucha
GGCTGGCACACTGGTGCCCTGAGCATGCTGCACACAGGGCTGGCACACTGGTGCCCTGAGCATGCTGCCCGCAGGGTTGGCATTCCTTCCCCCTGCTCTGGTTGTGCTCCTTGCCTCCATCCTACCTCAGAGCCACCCCCCTCTCCTCACAGCTGAGCACTGCTCTCTTGTTTCCTTCATCCAACTATCCAACGAGGATAGCCAAAGAGATCAGGAGGGAGAGAAATGTGATGCTTGCTAATTTCCACCCTCCAGCATCACACTTCTCCCTGGGGGTCCCTCCCCACTGTTCCAGAAACTACTCTCTGCTCCATGCCAAGTCTCAAGTCTCCTCAGTTCTACGCAGGGCAGCTGACACTCTGATCCTCCTTGGCCTGTCCTACTTCAACACTGAAAGTCTCTTTGGTCCCAGGTAAATTGAAACAGTTAACCCATTCACTAGAGCAGTTGGTGGCTGCTTCCCAGCTTCCTGCTGTTTCAAGTCCCTGGCCTCCTGGCCCTTGTTAAGCCCCGGGAAGCAATCCTTTCTATAAGGTCACTTCAATTCTCAACACATAAAGGAATCAGGGTTGTGAAAAGAGGTGAGGGTTGAGCGCAGTTCACTGCATGCGCTGGACTTCCTATGTGCTCCAGGACGAGGCCATTAAGAAGTTCCTCATTTGGAGACAGGGAGATGGCTCAGTGGATAAAAGCACTTTTCTGCATAAACCCAGAGATCAAAGTTTCATCCTCTTCCCTCACACCTGGGAAGGAGAAAATCAAATCCTAGCAGTTGTCACCTGAGCTAACTTACACACACACACACACATACCACAGCACATGAGTGTGGACCATCCTACACACACATACACACACACACACAAACACATACATACACATACCACAGCACATGAGTGTGGACCATCCTACACACACATACACACACACACACACACACATACACATACCACAGCACATGAGTGTGGACCATCCTACACACACATACACACACACAAACACACACACAAATAACAATAGTAGTAATAATAATCATAATAATAATAATAAAGTAAAATTTAGAAAAAAACTTCTCTATTTGGTTGGTGTGATGGCTCGTGTCTGTAATCACTGTATTGGGAGGCTAAGGCAGGTTGATAATGAGTTTGAGAACAGCCTGGTTTATGTAGTTCCAAGATAGCCTTCAGAGTAAGATCCTGTAGGCTCAACTTTAATTGTTAAATTGAAGATATTTTTTAAAACCCACCATTGAAAGTATAATGGAGGCCCCAGCAGTCAAGGAAATTCCCAAGCTTCTGTGATACATATACTTTTCAGAGAGCATTCAAGAACTCATCTCCCAAACAAACACTCCCAGGTGATTTAGATTATGGGTCCCTCCCTCAAGACCCTCACCAAAGCACATGTTAAAACCTGAGTCCTTTGTGGTAAAATTGACTTGGAGAGGAGGGGAGGGAAGGAGAGGAGAGGGAAGGAAAGGAGAGGGGAGGGAAGGAGAAGAGAGGGGAGGGGAGGGCAAGGGAGGGGAGGGGAGGGGAGGAGAGGGGAGGGGAGGAGAGGAGAGAAGAGAATGAAGGTATACTTCACTAGGATTCAGTTGAATTACTCTGTCTGGAGTTGTGCCAGACAGTGAGAGAAGGTAGTAGTGGTAGTGGTGGTAGTGATTGTTGTTGTTGCTGTTGTTGCTGCTGTTGTGTTTGCCTGTCTTTTTATTCTGAGATGGGGTCTCACTCTGTAGCTCAGGCTTCTGGAACTCATGTACCCTAGGCTGTCCTTGAACTCATGACAATCCTCCATTCTGTACCTCTTAAATCTGAGATTACAAACCCAGCTACCACTCTGGGTTGTTCTCAGAGTCTTCTTATGGATGAGAACACTGAGGTATGGAGAGATTGTGTACTGAGTCCAAGTCACATCACCAGGAGTGTTAGCGCTTGGACCCAAGCCCCCTCCCTCCCGTGTCTCCTGCACACAGGACGCATGCATGCATGGCTTCTTCCCAGGTAAGTAACGAGGATTGCTGCAGCTGCCCTCCCCTAGTACAGCAACGGAACTTCAAGACATCCCTCGGCCGAAACCACAGAGCTGACAGCATGGCCAAGACAGGAAAGGGAGCAGGGAAGAAACATTAAAAAAAAAAACCCACACAGCATGCAGAGTGGGTGGAGAAGCCAATCCTCCCAGAACCTCCTAGCCCCAACCCTGACTCCAGCATGAATGGCTTCCCTCAGAGCTTCCTGAAAGAGAAGAAAGGGACTTCTAGGCTCAAGTTCAGATAGGTTCAGGGATCCACTGCAGCTAGGGACATCATTCCAAATCCCCATGAGATCCCTTTCCTGTGTGCAGGAGCAGGGGGAAAACAGCCAACTGGTCCCAAGCTAATAGACACAGGCTAATAGACTCCCTATCAGAACCAAATGTATAGCCAGGGACTGCAACAGGATGTTGGGAACCATGAGAGCCCTGAGATAAACATCCTGCCCCAGCTAATTGAGAACCTTGATATTAACATCCTGCCTGACAATCACAAGGATGAGAACCCTGAGATTAACATCCTGCCTGACAATCACAAGGATCCGGCTTGGCCCTGAGAAAAGAACATTCATGGAAATCCACCCCCTCCCCACCTGTCACCCTGGAGCTCAACCCCAGAAGATTTTGTAACCTTCCATCTCCCTCCTTCCTCTTCCCCTCCCCTCCAAGATTTTTGCTTTAAATATGCTCTGCTCCACTAAGTAAACGGCTCTTGACAAGCAATGCTTCCTTGAGTCCTGTCGTCTCTCTCACCCATTCTTTATTCACAGGTTGTGACCCTCCTCGTTCCCCCGAATAACTTGACCTGCGGGCCAGGTCAACAGGACACCAGAATGTGCAAGGCACAGGAAGGGTCCAGCAGCTCAGACTTGGGACAGTAGAAAAGGTTTCTAAGAAGAGGAAAAACTTGATGCAGAATTGAGGAGAAGGAGCAGAGAACCACCTAAGGTCTGGACCAGAGCAAGTTCAAGCAGACAGCCTTAATGGAGGAACAAGCTTCAAGAGCCACCAGACATCATGGGGACATGGGAGATGGAGCAGTGTGTTCAAAGGGCATCTCAGGGACACACCAGAACCCTAAAGGGCTTCCTTGATAAGATGGCTGTGTTGCCCAGAGAGATGCCATAGGACACACCTGACACTGTAAATAGTCCCCAGGCTTCCTTCCAAGGAGAGTGGGCTGGAGAGATGCACAGACTGTGTTTTTCTGGTAAGGTGTGCAAGCTAGGGCAGAGTTGAATTGCTGGTAAGCATGGCATAGAATCTACACTTGCCATGGGGAACCTTGATCTCTGCCCTTCCACCTCTCCTCTAAACGCTCTTGGAACCCATTTCAGAGCTGTTGCCAAGCATCTGGGCTGAACTTCACCAACTGGGATGTTCCAGGCCAGGAATGCCACAGCCAGGACAAGGCTCTGAGGTGGTGGTGGGAGGAAGCAGGAAGCAGGCTGGCTGCCCTAGGTATCGCTGAGCCACAGAAAGGAGGACAGGACAAAAAGCAAACTCCCACAAACCCCAATTTGCGGCACAGGAGATCTGAACTCGTGGCAGAAGGCCAGTCCTTGGCTGGAGAGAAGCCCAGTCCCACAGGTGGGAGGGACTGCGCTGGGGGTGGTCTAAGTGAACAGAGCAGGAGTGATGCGGAGCCCAGTGTTGTCAGGGAAGTTGTCAGGGCTGGTTCACACCATCAGAGAGCCAATCAGACTAAGGCTCTGAACATAGTTTGGGAAGAGGGGCTGAAGCATATTTGAACTAGGGATAGAGTCTTGCCAAAGCCTAGATTCCAGACCAGCCTGAAGACCATAGACAAGGGAATAAAAACTCTGGCTGGAGGGCAGAGCCTATGCACTGCATGGGACACACGTACACCCACCCACGTGGACCCATGCACACACACATGCACACATGAATGAAACACAAATGAGTATGCAGAGCAGGACCTGCCCCTGAGCACTTGCAACAGCAGGCAGGCCAGATTTTATTGACTTTCTCCAGTGCCCAGTGGGACTGTGGACACTGGACATGGGGGATGGGCTCAGAGCAAGGCTTCTCTGGGCTCAGAAGGGATGTGACTGCCTGGTCACTCAATAAATGACAGACATCTTCCGACTTGATTCCACTGTCTCCTTCAGGATGGTGCGGCAGCTAGAGCCAGAGCCAGAACTGAAGCCTGAGCCAGATACAGAACAGGAACCCATGATGGGGCTGTACCCAGATTCCTGGGGGATCTCAAAACCACCAGTTACAATGCTAGAGCAGCCTCCAGACCCAAAGCTGCCTTTCCAGCTTCTGTGGCCACAAGTGGCCACTTGGCCTCCACACTCTCCTCTAGGAATGACCTCTTGGCCTCCACATTCTCCTCTAGGCATGGTCACTTGGCCTCCACATTCTCTTCCAGGCATGGTCACTTGGCCTCCACATTCTCTTCTAGGAATGACCACCTGGCCTCCACACTCTCTTCTAGGCATGGACACTTGACCTCCACATTCTCTTCCAGGCATGGACACTTGACCTCCACATTCTCTTCCAGGCATGACCACTTGGCTTCCACATTCTCTTCTAGGCATGGACACTTGACCTCCACATTCTCTTCCAGGCATGGTCACTTGGCCTCCAGATTCTCTTCCAGGCATGGTCACTTGACCTCCACATTCCCTTCCAGGCATGGTCACTTGGCCTCCACATTCTCTTCCAGGAATGACCACTTGGCCTCCAGATCCTCTTCCAGGAATGACCACTTGACC
>NW_022196893.1:33370669-33370855 GCF_008632895.1 Mastomys coucha
TCCAGGAATGACCACTTGGCCTCCAGATCCTCTTCCAGGAATGACCACTTGACCTCCACATTCTCTTCCAGGCATGGACACTTGACCTCCACATTCTCTTCCAGGCATGGTCACTTGGCCTCCACATTCTCTTCCAGGCATGGTCACTTGGCCTCCAGATTCTCTTCCAGGCATGGTCACTTGACC
>NW_022196893.1:33370941-33373047 GCF_008632895.1 Mastomys coucha
TGACCTCCACATTCTCTTCCAGGAATGACCACTTGGCCTCCAGATTCTCTTCCAGGCATGGTCACTTGGCCTCCAGATTCTCTTCCAGGAATGACCACTTGGCCTCCAGATCCTCTTCCAGGAATGACCACTTGGCCTCCAGATTCTCTTCCAGGCATGGTCACTTGACCTCCAGATTCCCTTCCAGGCATGGTCACTTGGCCTCCAGATCCTCTTCCAGGAATGACCACTTGGCCTCCAGATCCTCTTCCAGGCATGGTCACTTGGCCTCCAGATCCTCTTCCAGGAATGACCACTTGGCCTCCAGACTCTCTTCCAGGCATGACCACATGGCCTCCACATTCTCTTCCAGGTATGACCACATGGCCTCCACCACTTCTCCCAGGCATGACCATTTGGCCTGTACCAATTCTTCCAGGCATGACCACTTGGCCTCCACATTCTTTTCCAGGCATGACCACTTGGCCACTACAAACTCCTCCAGGCATGATCACTTGGCCTCCACAAATTCTTCCAGGCACAATGCCTTCTGCTATGGCTGCCAAGAAAGTACACTGGTGTCACAGCAGGATCTTCAGCACCACAAGAGAACCCTACTCTCAAATCCCCTCATACTCACACACAGTGACCTGGCTGGTGTGCTCGTTGGATATCCTGGAAGAGGAGGAACAAGAGGGGAAATGCTAAGAAAGGTTATAAAGATGATAATCCCCCATTTTAAACCCCTCCCCACAGAGTTGGTTGCCCTTAGTGATTAACAGGGTCAGGAAATCTCTCAGAATCCCCTCTAGCAAAGAGAGGCCTGCACTGGCCTCTGTCCTACCCAAACCCAGTCTCCTAACCCCAGGTGCTCCCCAGTTCCCCCACCTGCACTCCTCACTCTCCAGTAGCCTCCGATATGTGGCAATCTCCACATCTAGGGACAGCTTTGTGCCCATCAGTTCCTGGTAGTCACGTAACATCTGTGCCATGTCCTGCTTGGCTGTTCTCAGAGCACCCTCCAGCTCGTCCAGCTTGGCCTGAGCATCCCTCAGAGCCATCTCCCCTTGCTGCTCGGCATCAGCAATGGCCGATTGCAAACTGTCATTCTGGAGGGGAGTAGACATGAAGGAGAGAGCAGCTGTAAGCCGGACAGGACCTCTCAAAACATCCACCATGGATATATTTGAAGACCCAGATAGACCCTAATTTCATGCATTCAAAATTATATATGATCATCCATGCCTGGCCCCTCTCATCCTAAGGGAAAACATTGCCTAACAGTCTCTTTTCCCATGACAGAGGGCTCAGTAGGGGTCCCCCAATATCTTCACGTCTACCTAGAACCTCAGAACATGGTCTTTTTGGAAGCAAGGTCTGGAGTACTCAGTCAAACATCTCATGATAGCACATGGTACTTAGGGTGTCCTAAGTCCAGTCCCTGAATGCTGAAAAGCTAGGTATGAAGAGAGAAGCAGAGATAGGTATGGGAGATTCAGCATCAACTCAGATTCAGAAAGGGAGAAATCCTCCGGAAGCTGCCACTGCTCTGCCCCCAGCCCAGAAACAAGATCTCTTCTTCATGTCTCAGAAAAGTGATAGGTGGGGACCCAGAACCCTGAGACAGCATCAGTCTCTCAGGCCTGTGCAAAAAAAAAAAAAAAGCGGTGGGCTCTCCAGGAAAAAGTACATACAGAGGGAAGAGGCTATGACTCCTCGAGGCTGGCCCTGGTGTATTCAGTTTAACAGTGGGTATGCAGAATACATGCAAGCAAAATACCAAATCGTGTGAAAAATAAAAGTAAAAGTAAAAATAAATAAATAGACAATTAAAATACGGGCAGCACAGTAGAGAGATGGTTCTATGGTTAAGAGCTCTGAGTACTCTTCCAAAGGACCCAGGTTCAATTCCCAGCACCCACATGGTGGCTTGCAACGTCTGAAATTACAGTTTCAGAGAATCCAACACCCTCTTCTGCCCTTCATAGGTACAAGGCACATACATGATACACAGACATACTTGAGAACTTGCTGTAAAATCATGAGAAGGGGAGTCCAGATAACACTACCCATGTAACTACTGAGCATCTTATACATGCCCCACATACTTACCTGCTACTCTGTGCT
>NW_022196893.1:33373057-33379266 GCF_008632895.1 Mastomys coucha
CCCCCCCCCCGCTGTGGGTCTCAAATCCAGTCTTCTGCTTCAATGAGCACAAACTTGATAGCTAGTAAGTCATCACCATTCCCCTCTGAAAGGGCGGGGCACTCTCTGGAAGGGCAGGCTACCTCAGACCTCCTAAACCTTCTGAGACCTCCTGAAAAGGCTCCATACATCTTTTCTCGGGCTCCCGCCATCTCTCACACTTACTTTTTCCAAAAGGGGAACCAGAAAAGCATTTGACCTTAAGTCCCCGTGTGCTTGTAGAGGATGAGTCAAAAGAAGAAATGAGCTGAGAGTTAAAGTAGCTCTCTCCCCAAGAAGGCAAAAGCAAGATATCCACCTGCGTGTAGTCTGTAAATGACGGTCCTCCTTGCAGTGTACAGCACAGGGGCTCTGCCCCAGAAAAGCCAGCTTGCAGACTGGAGTTCACAGAGAACGAGCAGTTGAGAAATGACTTGAAGATATGTCTCCACGAAATGATCTGGAGCCCCAACCATTTATCCAGATACTCACACACACACACATACACACACACACACACACACACACACACACACACACGTCCTCATATGACCCCAGCTGGAAGCAGACCATCAGTGGTAGAGGGACCAGACACCAAGCAGCAATCGACACTGGGATGTACCTGTTTCCTGAGGCTCCCAATCTCACTCTGCAGCCTCTGAATGGCCTGCCGAAGCTGGGAAATCTGCACCTGCACTTCCTTCATGCTGTTCCCTTGAAGTTGGGCTGATTCCTGGAGTTCCTGGTACTGAGGCACAAAGGTAGCACCAGCTGGTTGAGTCGCAGCTACCTCTGACTCTAGAATTGGGGATATGCCATCTTCCCACCCTGGGAGGTGCCTCCTGATGTCTGCATTTTCCCAGAGCCAGTCAACTGCTTGAGCTCAGGACATGGTAGGCATGTCTGCAGAGATCCAAGCCTGTCTCCTCGTTTCTGACCATTGTCCCCCTCCTGTGCTGTGGATATAGCCCTGCCCCCTGAGCCCCAAACTTCAAGGCTGCCCCAATGGCAACTTTGGTGGCCTCCCTGGTGTGTGACTAGGACTACCCAGCCCTTCCCAGCTTTCTCTTTGGACCACAGCACCTTGGTCTGGAACACAGCCTCAGCCTCGGCCTTGCTAGTCCTTGTAATCTCCTCGTAACGGGCGCGGACCTCAGCAATGATGTCACTGAAGTCCAAGCAACGGTTGTTATCCATGGACAGCACCACAGACATGTCATCTGCCTGGGTCTTCAGCTGTCCCAGTTCCTATGGGAGAAGCAAGCTCACTGTCCACCACCATGGCTCCCTTTCCTGTCCCACTCAGGGGAGAAGTGCCTGAATGTCCATCTATTTGCCCATCACCCAGTGGTGGTCCAGATTCACAAATAAGAACCACTGATGTGGTCTCTGGTGAGTTTTGAAGTGTGGATAGTAAAGGAAAAATACCCACGAGGGTCCTGGTCACCCATCCCTACTACCCCTCTAACCTCTCATCACCTCCCTTCCCACAATCCTCCCACCCCACTTACATTGGTCACCTCACATACTCTCTGCCAGAGTCCCAGCAGCCACCTGCCTGAAGAGCTCCTCCCTCCTTCACCTTTCAGCCTGATTTTGCCTTTTGCATCCAGCTTCTTTGCAACTGCCACCTGTCCGTATTTCCAACTCTCCCTGTCCTCCGTAACATCTGCCATCTTCTAGCACAGGATGGGATTTCTAATTTCCTGAGACCACTGCTTCTGTCTTCCTTCTGATAGAAGCACCAAGAGGGTTTCGTCCGGCTCTCCATTGATAAATTCTCACACTGATGTTGGGATTGTCAAATGATGAGTGACCACAAACCAAAGCTATTCTAGCAGGCTTCCCCTCCTAGTGGCTCCCCTCCTGGCCACAGGGAGCCTGTCCATCGTGCCCCCTTTCCTTATTTCTCCCTGTTCTTCCCGGGTCCTTACTTCTTCATACAGACGTGTCAAGAAACAGATGTGTTCTCTCAGAGACTCCAGGTTGCCTTCCAAATCCATCTTGCTCTGGAAAACCTCATCCACATCCTGGGGACAGGAGACAGAAACCATGCATCCCCCACTTCCTCTCAGGACACCTGGGCTGCTGCATCTGAAGACCCCCTTCTTCTCTCCATCCACCCTGCACAGCACTATCTGCAGGGCGCTGTCCCTGGTTAACCCTAACCCTCTGTGCTGCCTCCACTTCCACCCCTGCCTCACAACCTCTTGCCACCCCGCAGTGAGCCCAGAGCCTCTCAAACAGCACTTCAGTCAGATCTTAGCTTTAAATCCCTGTGTCTAGGTAAATATCCCATCCTGACAGAGTGTGACTACATTCAGAGTGTCAACGTGTCCTCAGTCACTATCTCCACTCTCTAGTCTTTCAGCCTAGGACCAGGTTTAGAGCATAGTAGGGGCTTCCAGAGTGGAGCCTTTAAGCCCCTCCCACCTTCTTAAGGACCACAAAGTCATTCTGCACAGATGCGTGCTTGTACGCTTCCTGGTCATACCTGCAAATGGAAAAGGGGAGTCAGGCACAAGTCAGAGCCCACCCCCAACATTCTGCACCCCAAAACTCTGAGTGTCCTTGTCTTCAGAGGCCTCAAGTCAGGAGCCACCATCGACTTTTCTCTCATTTCCTGTCAGGGGGGTTGTAAGACCTCCCTAGCCCCTGTGTCAGACTCTCAGCCTGTATCCCAGAGGACAGCAGGCCATGTGTTGATGGTTTCCCAAGCACTCAGAGGCCACTGAGCAGGAGAAAGGCACTTCGTCATGGGGACAGGGCAGTCCATAGCAGATCTGAAACTTCCAGTGCCTCCTCCTCTACCCCCCATCCCCTGCCCTGCTGCTTCCCTATCAGCCCTGAAGACCACAAAAAGAGATGACCTTTTCCCAGAATGTAACTGTAGAAACCACCACAGCTGGGAGAAGCAAGAAGCCTGCCCTCGCTCTCCAGCCCTCACCACCCCTCAGCCCAGGGCTGTCTGCCCCGCCAGGATGCCCAGGGAGAGGGCCTACAACCACAGTCCAGCTGTAAATCACACCATGGATCTTGGGATGGATGTACTGAAGTGACTGTCCTCCACCCAAGACCAGAACACATCTGAGTCACATCAGCCCCACAGCCTGCTAAACAGGAATTTCTCGAGAAAGCAATCAAGATGTTGTTTAAATAAGTCCTTCCCAGACCTGACCAAACACGTGGACCCTTGTGACTAGGCCTCAGCCCTCTGGAGAGAACCCTCAACCTTTTCCCCGGGTCCCTCTAGGCTTGGTGGGGGGGTCTCCTCTATATATCACAGGTAACCCTTGTGAATGAGGAGCAAGGAAGCCAAAAGCCCCAATGGAGGTCAGTCATGCAACACTGGGTACTGGACACTCAGGCTGGCAGAGCATCTCACCCACCACCCCCCCAGACACTACACAAAAACATCTGCCCTACTTGGACTTGTATTCATCCTCCTGGTCCTGATAGGTCTTCAGCTCAGAGTCCAGAGCCCTTCGCTCTCTCTGCAGCTCCTCCAGCTGCTGCCTAAGCCGGGCCAGGCAGGCTTCAAAGATGCACTCCAGGCCCTGAGGGCTGGGATTGCCCTGCAGCTGCTGCAGAAGCTCCCACTTGGTCTCCAGGACTTTGTTCTGCTGCTCCAGGAAGCGCACCTAGAACAAGACACAGGGTCCTGAGACTCATGGGACTCCCTTGATCCAGCCTCTGGAGAGGGAAGCCTCAGAGACCGTCCTATGGGCCCCATTTCCTTGCCTGCCACCTCTCCCTGTGCAGAGGAGCCTCAAGCCCTCCCATAAGAACCTGAGCATATCCACAATTGAATGGAACAAGAGATCAGACTTATCATTAGCTAGCCTCTCTCTGTCCCTGAGCCCCAGCCATGGAATAGCAGGGCATTGGCAAACCAGAAAGCCTCTAGCTAGACCCTGGAAGGACATCCTTGCCACTGAGGTGATTAGGAAAAGTGGCAGGAGGTTGGATTTCCTCACTCTAGTTCATCTTGTCTAGAGCAATTGTCTGGGAGAGGCCCAGAGGCAGGGGCCAGGCTGTTTACCCTCACCTTGTCAATGAAGGAGGCGAACTGGTTGTTGAGAGTTCTGATCTCTCGAGTCTCCTGCGTCTTCACCACCTGGAACTGGGGGTCAACCTCGATCTTCAGTGGGGTCAGTAGGCTCTGGTTGACGGTCACTGCTTGGATGCCCCCTGGAGGGCACTGGAAGAACCCAGGCCCTCCCTTACTAGGCCCAAACCGCACCCCTTGCCTGGTCTTTGCCCCCCAGACCCTCTCACAAGAGCTTCCTCTGCATCTCCTGGAGGTGCTAAGGCTCCTGCTGCTGAAGCCAGTCCTGCCTCGAGCCCCTGAGAAGGCAGAACATGCTGAGTGAGCACTGAAGCCCCTTTGTGCCCGGCATGGAGAGAGAGACATGGCAGAGACAAACAGGCCCGCAGCTTCAGACAGACTGGAGATGGTCACAGTGTGTGTGCTTCTGCCCTGGGGCCCTGGCACGAGACTTTTATCCCCTCCCGTCCTTGGGCTGGGCCTTGGAGAGCAAGATGTTCTCAGTCTGACTGTGCCTGCCACTTGCTGCGGCTGACCTGCTCTGACACACCTGGGGAATGGGTGCGTGGCACGTGCAGAGCCTGAGGTAGGAGACCCAGGAGCCTGCCCTAGGAGCCAAAGACGAACAAGCATCTGGAGACCTGAGCCACCGTGCTAGGCATCAACACCGCTGGGGGTGGTATTCAAGGGAGGCTTCCTGGAGTGAGAAGAGTTTGTGCAGAGGAGAGGGTAGCATGGGAAAGTAGGACAAGGGAGACTGCAGTGCCCAGAGTGAGATCCAACCTCTCAGAGGCAGCACAGACCCTGAGCAACCAAGCTGGCAGAGGTGCTGCAGCAAGGACACCCCACGATGTAGAAATGCTCAGAAAAGCAGGGCACCCAGCCCCTCCTTCAGCCCAACCCAGCAATCATCCGAGAGACAGCACCTGCCCCACACAGAGCAGGTATCTTTAGCCAGGATCTGCAGAGTAGCAGCCAATCCTGTGGCCCTATTCCTCCCTACATGCTACCCCAGGCCCCTCCAGCTGGAGCCAGCTGAAGCCCTTCCAGTGGATAGACGAGTGGCAGCCACTCCAAAATAAACTGTGCATCTAGGAAACTATGCCTGGGAGGCTGAGAGCAGAAACAGGGTCTGGGATTCTCCCAGGATGGATTCCGTCCCTGATCTAGCAGGGATGTTTGCCTAGTATTAGTGTTTCCCTAATACTGTGGTCCAACCTCCAGCCTGAGGCAGGGTCTCCTCATCCTGTAGATGACCCAGCTGTTCCCTGGGGACTGCTGAGCCTCTCGTCTCTGATTAATGGGGTTTTCTTTAGTGGGACAATAGTGGTCCTGTTCCACTTCTTCTCCTAGCACCTGGTGAAATCTGGGGGTGAGATATTTGGGGTCTTTGAGGATGCGACTCCAAACGAGAACAAACAGAAACTCACCAAACACCGAAGAGGTGCTATGAGGAAGTCATTCTTGGTAATTAGCACAACCCCACAGGCACTCCACCCAGGCCAGACAACCATGCACAAGCATGTTCCAGCTCCCTCCAGGAGTGAAAAGCCCCTTCCTCCTTCCCCCGGCCACTGGCATCGTCTCACCTGACATGAAGAAGCCTTTGAGGAGGCAGAGGTATCGAAGAAGTTCAAAAAAGATGTGAGGGGTCAGGGAAGCCAGAGAAAAGGAGAGGAAAGACCCCAGAGAAAGCTGCCTGTGCAGACAAAGGGGAGGCACACTAGATCTCAGCTCCAGAACATCCCCACCACTGTCAGAGGAAAGCTTGGCCCACATGTAGAGGAGTGAAACTGGATCCATATCTACCGTCCTGCAGAAAGATCAACTCTGAGTAGAGCTCAGTGTGAACCCTGAAATGCTGAGCAGCCAGAAGGAATCATAAGCAGCCCCTGCAAGACACAGAAAGGGCTTTCCCAACAAGACTCGTTCCTGGAGGAACGAAGGCTGACAACTCACAAATGGGGCCTCATAAAACTGAAAAGCCTCGGGCAGCAGAGGAAAACATCAACTGAGCAAAGAGTGGGAGAGAACCTTTGCCAGCCATACATCTGATCGAAGATTAATACTCAGAATGTATAACATAAAGAACTACAAAAAGCACAGTCAAGAAAACAAATGACCCATTTAAAAAAAAAAAAAA